>NW_023467193.1:0-6818 GCF_013731165.1 Rhagoletis pomonella
AAGTTGCGTGACATTAAAGTCTACTTCTCCATGTTTTCTTGACAGCCAGCTTTCTATATGTGGTATAAGCCTGTGCGTCCACCGACCGCTGTTGGAGTGATCCCATCGGTGTTGCCACTGCTCCATTGTGCGACGCCTCGCCAGCAATTTCCAGCACTTTCCGTGGGGCTCGCCGCTGATTGAACTGGACGATTCTTGGACCAAGAGATCGATAGGATCTAGCCCACAGATGACCAGCGCTGCATCTTCCGACACCGTACGGAACGCCGAGCAGACTCTTAATGCGCAAAGTCTATACACTGATCGTATACCCTTGATGTACGACGGCGTGTCGCATGCAGTTGCCCAAACCTCCGCCCCGTAGAGGATAACGGACTTGAGAACACCAGCTAGCAACTTCCCTACGTTATGTCTTGGACCTCTTGTGTTGAGCATGAGACTTGAGAGTGCTCCTTGGGTGGACGCTGCTTTTTCGCAAACGTAGTCCAAGTGGTCCTTAAATTTCAGCCTCGAGTCGAACTTGATGCCTAGGTACTTGAGTGAGGGTTTCGACTGCACAGTGAATCCTTTAACTCTTATTTCTGCCTGCTCTCTGATTTTCCGTTTGCTTATTAGAAGAAGCTCTGTTTTCTGCTCGGCCAGCGCTAGGCCCATCGACGTAAGCCAATCAACGATGGCAGCAACGGTTACTTCCGCACATCGTTCTACCTCGGATAACTGTTTGGCAACAACTACTACGGCAACGTCATCTGCGAACCCGATTATCTTCGCTTCCGCGGGAACATGCAAGCGCAGGACGCCATCATACATGACGTTCCAAAGGAGTGGTCCCAGTACCGAACCCTGAGGGACACCGCCTGAAACTGTGTGTTCTACCAGGCCAGTTTGCGTGTCGCATAGCAAAATCCTATTTCGGAAGTAGTTGGTGATCAACCCTATCAAATACGCTGGGACGTTAAAGTTCAGTAGCGCGCACAGTATTTTTTGCCAATTCGCGGTGTTGAACGCATTTTTAACATCTAGTGTAGCTATTAGGCAGTACTCAATGCTGCCGCCCTTCCACCGCTTTCCTTCAATTGCCCTCGCTGCGATGTTCTTGACGACGTTTGCTGCATCGATTGTGGAACGTCCCTTGCGGAACCCGAACTGGTATGGGGATAGGCCACCAGACGCTTCTATGGCTGCAGATATACGATTGTTAACTATGCGCTCTAGTACTTTACCCGCTGTATCGATCATGCAGAGTGGCCGGTACGCCGAGGGATCGTCTGGAGGCTTGTTGGCTTTTGGCAGTAGGACTAAACGCTGGCGCTTCCAGCATGCTGGAAATATACTTCGCTTGATGCAGGAGTCATAAACTGTAGCAAAAGCTCGTGGATAGTGGAGCATTGCGGTTTTGAGAGCAAGGTTTGGGATAGCATCAGGTCCTGATGCTTTTTTCACGCCGATTTTTGCAGCTGCCGCAAGTACTTCCTCAGGGGTAACATCGGGGATGCTGCCGTTATTTAAGATGCCAATGGCGAACGCATTTTGAAGAGGACTTTGCTCTGGGAACAGGGTCGTCACAATCTTGTGGGGTAGAGTTGCTGGGGCCGGCGATTCATTTTGGGATTTCAGCCGCTTAAAAACTGTTTTATAGGCTGTACCCCACGGTTGCCTTTCTGCTTCATCGCACCTTGATAAGAAGGATTCACGTTTACTATCTCGGATTGCCTTTTTTAACTTTTTCCGCTTGTCTGCATAGCTCAGGCGGCAGGAGAGCTGTTGTGGCGTTCCATGCGCTCTTTGTGCTCTTCGCCTCGCTTTGTGACACTCGGACCGGAGGGCTGAAATCGAATCATTCCACCAATGGACCGGTTGCTGGTGACTTTTTCCGGACTTCCTTGCCATGGAGGTATTACATGCTCTTCGTATCATATGCATGAACCCGTCAAGCTCTTCTACGGCTGCTTTAGTTGCTGTGTGTTGCTGCAAGGGACTCAGAGCTTCGAGGAATAGGTGTTTGTCAAACGTGTTTACTTTCCAGCTGGGACTACGAACTTGCGTGCTATGCTGTCGTCGGCGTGTTTCTAACTCGAAAATAATGGCAAAATGGTCGCTAAAGGTGTAATGTTGGCTCACCCGCCAGTTTGTGCCTTGCGCAATTCCGCTGTGTGCGAATGTAAGGTCAATTACCGAGCTAGAGCCAGCTCTGCTGAAGGTTTGATCGCACCCGCTGTTTAGCAGTACAAAATCGGTAGCGGCCAATGCTTCCAGCAACGCTCTTCCTTTACCGTTGGTACGACGGCAGCCCCAGTCGATCGCCCATGCGCTAAAATCACCACCTATTATTACCTTGCTTCTACCTCTTGCGTGGGCTACAAGGTTGTCCACGATTCTTGTAAACTCTAAGAGGTCAGTGCTCGGAGCTATATAGCAACTATATATGTGAAATTCGCCAACCCTTGCACAAATGAAACCGGTTGCTGCGTGGACCAACTCCACCGGCGGAGCCTTCACCCCGCAGCTCCAAATCGCCGCCTTATGGCTGGTGTCTTGTGCCCATCTGACGCCTGCGCCTATCTTATACGGCTCACTCAAAATAGCGACGTCGATTCTCATTTCCCGTACGATCTGGTAGAGAAGATTTTGGGCTGCGTAGCAGTGGTTCAGGTTCAGCTGGATAAACTTCATTTTTTCTTTGCCGCCGCCAGAGCCTCGACATACATTGGGCATCTTTTTCCCCCTGTAGAGTGTGAGACGTCACACATCCCTTTTCGCTTGCAGAGAATGCAGCAGTATGCGTTGGTGCACTTTTTAGCCATATGACCACTTTCCCCACACTTAAAGCAATTGCTACTGCAGTCGAAGGTGCTTGCGCAGTTTTTGGAGATGTGCCCAAACTCCATGCAGCGGAAACAACGCTTGGGTTCCACCCTTAGACGTATACGGCAGTTTACCCAACCAATACGAACCAATCCCACGCTTATGATGGAGCTTGCGATCTCCACGGGAGCGAGGACTATAGCAGTTTGTGTTCCTCCGTAGGCCGCTCTAATGGATTGTAGCTTGATGTCCTTGTAGCGCGAATCCAAGTTCGAGAGAGCGTCGAGAATCTCATCTTTCGTTGTAATACCGTCGATATCTTTGATCTCCAGCTGCATCATATGTGAATGGGTTTTAACATCGGCCGATTCTCCCAGTACTCGCTTGACCTCCGTCTGGAACTTTTGCTTCTCTTCACCCCGGTTTTCTTTAATTCTAAGAGCAAATCCCCATTGCTAGTCTTCCGGATGCCTTTCACAGATCTGCCGAGCTCCGCTAGCTGTGAACTCGATTTTACCTGCTTGAGGATATCAGCGTATGATCTTGCGTCTTTAGAGTTCGATTTTATAACGATTGCGTCCGGCTTTGTTTATGAGTGTGTCCATATCTTTGTACCGGTTTTACCACGCGTCCACTTCGCGTTCGGATGGTTGGTGAGCTGATACTTGGTGTTAGTTCGCCGTTCGATACTACAGGTTCGTTTGATATCTCTTCTATTGGTTTACTGGAGGCTTGCTGGCTGTCAGTCTCGCGTGTCTCAGCGCTTGTCTCCGCAGCGGGAGTAGTAGCTCTAGTTTTGCGCAAGAGGTGATTGTTTCGACGATATATCGCTCCGCTTTCAGTTTGTACTACGGAACGGGTATATTGGGTTTCGGATATTACTTTTTCTGGTATCCATTCTGTAGCAATACTTTTTCACATGCTGTCGGCATTGATCTTTGACTAGCACCCCGGTCTGCATATTGTTTTTGGCTGCACGTAATCGAAAGAGTTCTTCTGGAACCTTCGGCACTACCTTTGGTTTTAGTTAGGTTATGTATGTCGGGATGGTTGATCTGGTGACACCACTAAATAAACGCTGAGCTGGTGATCTTAATTTAGCATTACGGTCGGTATTACGCAGTGTTCGAAGCCCTTTGTAAATGTCTGGGCCATCTAAGTCACATTTTCGTAGGAGGTTTTTTTTGTTGTTTGCACGTTTCTTTCAGCAAAACCATTCGACCTAGGATAATGCAAATTCCTGAAATTTATTTGCCGTGTTATGCGGACCTCCATCAGTTTCGAAGACGTCTGGAATGCTATGTGTTGAGAACCACTGTCGTAAGCAAATAATGACTTCGGTTGCTGTTGACGACTTCAGTTGTTTAAAATCAAAGAACCCTGAGTACTGATCAGTTATGAACAAGTACTCGTATCCTTTGTAGTGAAAATATCCGAAGACACTATTTGAAATGTATATTGTGGTATTGGTTTAATAATGCTTGGCTCTTTCACATTCGCTTTTTGCGTTTGCTGGCATGCAGCGCATTTGTCTATAAAGTTCTTTATATCCGTAGATTGCCCATACCATTATAAGGATTTTCGTGCTCCTTCTAAAGCCCACGTGTCTGATTTATAATCAGCGATTTCGGGACAATTATTTTGTTGCCTTTAAACAGACACCCGTCGTCGAAAATGATTTCATCTTTAAAGGTGCCATATTTCTGTATGGGTGCTGGTAATTTGTGACCGGTTTCTGGCCAACCGTTAAGAACGACAGTTTTAAGCTTCTGTAGCTCCGAATCTTTGTCCGTTTCATCGATGAAAAGCTTATAGAGATGCTCATCCATTGAAGTGGATATTGTGGCGTTGACTTGATATTCTTCTTCTTCCTCAACCTCATTTGGCTCGCAGTCGCGACTAAGTGTGTCAGCGATTGGTATCTTACAACCTTTTACGTAAATTACTTTCGGTGCATATTGAATTATGTCTCATATGATTCTGTGTAGTCGTAAAGGTGCGTTGTGTAAAGTTTTTTTGAAGATAGTTTCGAGGGGCTTATGGTCAGTTTCGATTACGAAGACTTTACCATAAAAATACTCATGGAATTTAGTGCAGGCAAATCGAATCGCCATTGCTTCTTTTACAAGTTATGGGTGATTCTGCTGTGACTTAGTAAAGGAACGCGTGGCGTATGCGACGGGCTGATCGTCATGCATCAAACATGCCCCCATTGATTTACTACTAGCGTCAACATCTTGTAAGCATGGTAATATGCGAGCACTGGGGTTGTTGTTAAGGGGTTTTTTAATTGCAGTAAAAGGTTTTTCCTGTTCAGTAGTGCAATTCCCATTTTTCTTAACGACCGATATTCGTTATTGATAATGACTGACATTTGTAGCTTGCAGTAGCGAATAGGCTATTCTCGATATATTCGATAAAGAAGTTTACAACGATTGTCGTTAATTACAAAGCCAAATATGGCAATATTGACATTCGACACTCAATATTTAAAAGAAACTTGTTATTGTTGCGCGTATTATTGTGTCGGGATTGTTGTTTGTGAAAACAATATGAAAAAAAGAAGAGCATATAAGCCGTATATAAGTAAAAAATTACAAATTATACGCACAATTACAGTATGAATTACAACAAACACATCATTTTGAAATTATGCTTTCCACGTCTAAAAATTCAGCTTTGGCTCTGGTTTTCGACGTAAGGGTACTTGAAAATTTCCTTAAATTTAAAGTTTTTTTTATAAATAACTCCAATAAAGTCCGTTAAAGTCATTTTACCAAACTTTTTCACGTGACTATTTTTTAATATAACCTTCACTATAAAAAATAGTCATGTTAAACATTTTATTGAAACAACACTAAAACTGATTTATTTACAAACAAATTAAAATTGAAGCAAATGTTCAAGTATCGTTATCTCGAAAACTGGAGCCAATCTGACAAAATTTAGAATCCCCCAATTAAGTGAGATCACCTTTCAAAACCTTTGCCAATGTTTTCAATTTGCACAGTGTAATAAATAAAAGGAACAATAATAAAAAGCACATCTATATGTGATAAATTTTTATTTATTTGTTTCTTTTTTATTAAAATAGTTTGCTTACCGATGAATTTGGGCTAATTTTTCTCAATAAAAACTTTAATCAATTTTATCAGTCGTCTTTTCAACGACAAAATATTCGTAGCTAGCTTATCGACAAATTTCGTTAGACAACTGTCAAAGCTACCGACAATATTCGCAAAATGCGTGCTTGAGAATTGCAGTTAACGAAACTTGTCGGAGTCGTTAGCTAACGATACGAATATTGTCGTTAAGAAAAATGGGAATCGCACTACAGGACCACAAAACAAAGCATTATCTTTGAGTAGTAAGCTTCTAAGGGGATCTGTAAGCTCAGACGAACTTTTAATAAATTTTCCGAGGTAATTTATCATACCTAATACCCGCTGCAACTCCCTGACGTTTTTATTGCTTTGAGACGCGTGATGGCATCAATTTTATCGCTGTCTGCTTTATACCCACTCTCAGTAAAGAAGTGTCCTAAGAATTTCATGAATTTTTTATTGTATTCACATTTATCGTTATTTAGCGTAAAGCCAGATTTATGTAGACGATCGGTGACCATTTTTGTGAGCCTTCGAAGTTCAGTTTCTGTTGGTGCATGCAGAAAAATGTCCATTGCTACGTTCGACTCATTACTTCAGAAAACACTTCAGGTGCCGACGAAATCCCAAATGGCAGGCGTAAATATCTAAATCGACCCCATGGCGTAGCGAATGTAAGATATTTTGATGTTCTGTCTGTCACTTTTAACTGCCAAAATCCCTTTTGGAAGTCTAGCTTAGTGAAATATTTGCTGCCCGCAATTCTGGCTACTATTTCTTCCACCGTTTTTAAAGGGAAGAGCCTGCGCTTAATATTTTTATTTAGCTCGGTTGGATCCATACAAATGCGGGTTTTAGAGCACTTTTTTACAATCACCATTGGGCTGACGGAAGGTGTTGGTTCGCTTA
>NW_023467194.1:0-6818 GCF_013731165.1 Rhagoletis pomonella
GTGCTCCTGCTCCTTGCTTCTTCACTGTCTTTAACTTAATTACGCAGCACTTCCCATTAGCTATGATCTTGCGATGAATTATTAAGCAGGGACTCGTGAGACCGCTAGCCTTCTTTCTGCGAACATTAGTCATCTGCACGATATCCCATAGGTTTCCTACTTTGGTCTTCACAGTTTCGCTCTCGAATGCTTGTTTCGCGTACTGTTTCCACTGCTGATCTGTCATTCTGAACCGTTGATATTCTTTTTGAAGCTCTGCGGGTATGACCCCGCAGCATTCAACGCTTTTAGCATCAAGGAAAACAAATATGTATACCAAAAAGTTACTCCACTCATCAGGGAATTGTGTATGCTTTTAGTAGCTTTAAATTTTCTGTGCCTCTGACTATTAAGCAATTTTTATCACGAAGTTTTAGAAAAAATTATTTCCATCAAAACAAGGCTTTTTTGTGAAAATTGAGATACTATTTTAGAACAAATAGTTTTTAGGAAATTTTCGTTTAAGTAATAATTATGTTAACGACAAAAGCATAATTTAGAAGAAAAATGTTTTTTTGCGAAAAAAATGTTTACCAACATTAGAGAAATAATTATTAGATTTATATGAGAAACAAATATTAAAAAAAAAAAAATAATAATAATAAAAAAATAATAGTAATAATAAAAAATAATAATAATAATAATAATAATAATAATAATAAAAAAAATAATAATTTTTTTTTTAGAAAAATTATTCTTTTAAGGAAAATTATTGGAAAACAAATTTTTTTGTGTTAACGACAAAAGCATAATTTAGAAGAAACATTTTTTTGGGGAAAAAAATGTTTACCAAAATTATAGAAAAAATTATGACATATACATAAGAAACAAATATTTTCTTGAAAAAATAATAATAATTTTTTTTTGTAGAAAAATTATTCTTTTTAGGAAAATTATTTAAATTTTTTTTAATTTTTGGAAATAAATTTTTTTATGGAAAAACGCTTCTTTTGAAAGTTGGAATTTTTTAGATTAAATAGTTTTTATGAAATTTAACAAAAAAAAAAAATTTGGAAAAAATTATAATTAGAACAAAATGTTTTTACGAATAAAATTCATAGATGGGTTTGTATGTTTACCCAAATTATAGAAAAAATTACTATACATAAGAAACAAATATTTTCCGGAGAAAAAAAATATTTCTGCAGTAGAAATAATTTTTTTAGAAAAATAATTTTTGTTTTTCGGCTAGTAATATGTGCGGAATTTTTTTTTTTCTTTTTCGCAAAACACTTCCGAAAAAGTGGTTTTAGAAAAACTTATTTTTCTAAGAATATAATTAGATTAGTTGACATTTTGTAAAAGAAAAAAGAAAAAACTTATTTTTAGTTCAAATTAATGATGACTTTTAGGAGAAAATTATTTTGTTTATCATGAGTGGTTTAAAACGAGTTTCTAAGGGCTTATAATTCTGTTGGCGGTTTTTCTGTAGTATATTTCACTTAAGGGACGTATCTCGTTCCTGTTTCAGCTGTTATTTGTCGATATACGCTATTAACATTGAGCTTTTGCTCCAGCATCATTGCGCAAATTTGGACCTCGGAGGTGACGCTATTTCAACTTTACTACTGGAATCATCATATCAGCTGTAGTCTTTTGCTGATAGGGAAACTGTCGGTTTGCTGCTACAATGTTAAGTATTCTTCTTCATTCTCACTGTTTCTAAGGATTTCATGACTTTACACAGATCTACGCTTTCGCAATCAGCGCAATGTTCTATCCTGCTTGTCCAAAAACTCTTGTCATAAGAGAAGGAATGCAAATTTGTTTTCGTCTAAGTTTACTGACTTGTTAATTTGATGTTTGGTCGGTTAGCTATACCGCTACAACCAACCTGTCCACACTACATTGACAAAGTTCATCGCCTCCATTGACAACTTAAAAGTTATTATTTTTCTGCTGTCAGGTTATTCGATGAACTTTTAATGAAAATATTGAACTCTCGCACACATTCATACAGCAACAAATCACTACTGAATCACTCTTTAGTTAAGCTACCTAAAACTCAATTACCTAAAACTCAATTAAGTTAATAAGCAGGTTAAAAGTTTACAGCTCAACACCAAAGTCACCTAATAGCCTGCCGGTCCGGCTTAAGTACGAAAAATTGAAAATAACAGCCAAGTATATGTAAGAGTTGTAAAATTTTATGAAAACATACACACATATAGCGGTATAAATATATTTAAGTATGCGTGCACATAATTTAAGTGTAATGCGTGAGCCTGGTTTGGCAAATAGGCAATAAGCTTTGAGCGCGAGAAAATTAATTTGGCCACATAAACACGCAGCATTAATTAACGCTACAACGATAATTGTTTGCATGGTGGCTGACATTGTATGTACGCATGTAAAAGTAAATACAAACATACAAATGTATATGGCTTTGTGTATATAATATACATATATGTATACATGAATGTAGCTATAGAATGTAAAAATGAGGCGCGACTAAAGAGGCCGCTATGTGTGAAAAAATTGACCGAAATTATGTTGCTGTTGAGGCTCAGCGCGCTAAGCTCAGCTATGAATGAGGCGGCTTTTGTGGGGGATTATGAGTAAGCTGGCAACAACAACAAAAGCATAACCAAGTAACAAGTGGCGCAGCGTCGGAAAAAGTGTGTGCGTTTTTTGTAATTACACACATATATACAAACATACATATATACATACATACATACATATGTATGTATGTACGGCAGCGTATTAGCGCTTGAGGCCGAGTTGAAGCACCTCACATTGTGCCTTGGCAAATATTTGCTTACACATTTTGTGAAGTGAAGAGGAAGGAAATGCCAAGTACATAGTGGATGGATAGCGGCAGCTTGGGTCGTGGAAGTATGAAAGGAAAATGTTGGCGGGTACAGGTGATTGCGTCAAGTGACTGGGAGAGGCGGCAACGAGTCACTTTTGTTGCTAATTGTTTTGCATAAGCGTGAAAAGGCCAGGTAAAATTACTAAATATATTAATTTGTACATATGTATGTAGATATGTATGCACATTAGACTGTACCACTTTACAAGCAAAACAAAAATAATTCGCCTTATACCCGTAATAAGAATATATTTTCCATTAAAATTACTAGTGAAACCGGTTTTAAGTCCAAAATGCCTATACAACGCAATTTCAAAAAAAAAATATTTTTTTTGCACGAACCATTTTTACATTTTTTTATCACACCGGCATTCGGCAATAATTTTTTTTTATAAACAGTTCTAATCAAATAACTTCCTTAGCAAAAGTTTAATGATTGTTGGCGAGCTTTAATTTACTGGCATTAGGTTGGTACATTATGGTGGTATGAACTGAGACCTGGATGGATAAGTACTAGAAAGTTGTTCTCTCGGCGCAAGAACATCAATGTCATACTTTAAGAACCGACTTAAAATGCCGAAGATATAACGAAAAAAAAAATAAAATTTTTCTTCGTTATTGCTTTGCAAAAATACTTTATACTCAGGACGGCAAACTTTTTTTCTGATGCGGTCTAATGTACATATGTTTACATATGAGGTACTCGTCACTGTTGAGGGCAAAAGTTCGCATTAGAACAGCAAACAGTAATTAGTTTTGGTACACAGAAATGTAGGAGCATATGAATGAATTTAGTTATATTTCAGATGTGTAATACTCATGACAGCTTCACTTGCAAACTCACTAAAGCTGCACAAATATTTATTCATATCCTAGTATGTATGCACATACCTACTAAATCCTACCCTAAACTAAGCTTGTGAAATTACACACATGCCTCCGGTTAGCCTCCTTCCACCCTTAACATCACTTCATATCCAATTTGTATACACCCACGCAAATACGTACATATGTATGTATGTAAGTATGTACTTGCAACTTTATACCTTTTGTGCTTATGTGTATTTACCTTGTCAGTTTGCACTTTAGTGTGGCAATAAAACATGTTTTGAGTGTTTTTCTTTCACCTCATAAAACAAATGAAAAATTGAAGTAGAACGAAGAAAGAAACTAACACAATTTAAGAGGGGCTTCAGTTGCAATTGGTATAAGTGACTGGCAGGAAAGTGGAGAAAGAAAGCGGGAAGTACACACACATGTAAATATTTGTGCATACACAACAAACTTAAAGAACGCTGTGTAGTTAAATAAATTTACTTATGAATTAAGGAAGACGCAATTGTAAAAGTTTTGTGGCGCTTAACGCTTTAAGTCTTATGAACAACTTTCTTAATTCTGTGGTAAATATTTATGCATATGTATGCATAATTTAATAGCAATCAAGTTTAAGGCATCTTGGAATTATAGTAGTGATCATATTTATATCGCACCCACATATGGACAAGTTTTGAATATATATGTATCTATATGTATAAATATTTTTTTTAATTTTTTCATAATAATATAGTTAATTCTATAACAAGAACCATATAAATCGAAGTTACAAACTTTGTACAAAAATTATAAAAAACCACAAAGTTTAATCAAAATTTCACACTTTTTACTCAGCATTTTTAGGTAAGCAATTTTATAGCCCGTTATATATTTCATTTCATATCACAAAGAAACAGAAGAAAATTAGTGACACCGTAAACAAAAAAATGCCAAAAATCAAGAAATTTTGAATAAAAAATGTAATGCCGGATTTCCACTAGGCATTAAATGACACAAATTTTAATAAAACAACTGGGCATTAGAAAATACCTGTGCAATAAGTTAATAAAAACTGTTTGAAAAAATTGCAATCGTTTCCACATGGCACTTTAAATAGCAAAAATTTGTTTCATTTCAATACCTATTGGAAATTCGGCATGAGGAAACTTTTTTGGTTTTTTTATAACTTTTTTGTTTGAAACTTGGTTTAAGATGCTTTTTATTATAGAATAAGATATAATTTTATATAAAGGCATAATAATTAAATAATAAATAAAATAGATATTCAATACTTTTAAATATGTGGGTGTCGTATAGTTATGAAAAATTGATTAATTTGGCTATTTACTTTTGCTTTGCGCATTCACCCCTTTTCAACTCTACTTTTTCAAAAAATTTACGTATGATATCGTTTGATTCCGAATTGAACTGTGTCCTCCTCGACTATTCTTCTCGAACATAATGGTTTTCTCATTTTCGTTGTTGCTGTTTCCGACAGGGTATGAGTGTGATGTACTGTGGAACGATTTTCCGTTATCCCTTGTCAAATTTGGTTTGGAGACAAACCGGTTTCGGCGTTATACCATCTTCAGTGAAATTTTTCGTTCGAAAAATCATTCCACAATGCTCCATAATAATTTTCCCTATCCCTACTATCCCGAAAACATAGAAAGCATGGATAATTTGTGAAATCTGATTGTTGAGCTAGAATCAATGTTGAAATTTTTTGATCTCCACAAATTTTCAAGCTGGCTCTAATAAAATATTTCACCAAGGCCCTAGATAAAAAGGTCACTGTTCCAGTACAAGGCAGAGAAGTTCCCCGGGATAAGTGCGCTAAATTAAAAGAAGATATTTTTGACGGCCCCAACTTTTCTACGGCGAAAATTTCATACCAATGATCAATAGATTCACTGAGCCCATGCTATATATTGAAATGTTTTTAGCGTCAACTTTAGATAACTGAACGACTGAAGACAAGCTGACTTAGACCATTTTAAATTGTTTTCAATATCTGTCAGTCAAACTGTCTGTCTTATACCGGATGGAAAGTAGTTTATTTTCGCATGGTATCTGTGCCTTCTAGCAGAGAAAGTCTACACTATTTTGTACGAAAATTAATCTGTAAAGTCGTGCTCTTGAATAATTTGATCATTTTAGTTTTTTTTTTTAGCTTCAAATCGAAAGACGACTTACTACGAAATGCGCCTCGGCAGGCAGTTACTTCAAAGACTTTTCTGATTTTTTGGACTTTGACTGATTGACTTTGAAAACACCAGCAACGGTAATTTATCGGCGGCAAAGTATACTCAGATAAAAGCATATTGAGCTGCATCATAAATGCACTAAACGCCGCCCTAGCACTAAAAGCACATCAACAAATATCATAAATAGTATAGTTCCCAAAGTTTTGTTAGGGGGGTGGAAAGTCGCAGGAAAGTATCAGCCACAACGTGAAGGGCGGTAGAATAGTGCTTGCATTGATTAAACATAAAAATGCTGTTTGTGCATAAATAAGTATGTGTGTGTGTGAATTTGTACCTATAACTTTGTTTACTTTTACGTACATATGTACATACGTATACTATATATGTTTATATGCGTATTTGTGTGGCTATGTATGTAAGTACATATGTACCTTGTGCATTGTTGACTTAACCTAAATAATTTTTCAGTCAAGCAAACATTAAATAAACAAACTGGCAAACAAATCAGCTCGACAGAAAATCAATATGCCCAGAGCAACAACGTCATCTACATACAACATACGTCCGTCACGCTAGCTGACCCACTTCTCCAAAAAATGATAAAAATTACTCAGGAATTAGGTGCAATTTAGGTGCAATTTAGGGCCTCCAAAATTAATTTAAGTGCTCACTCGGTTTCCGAGAAAATTGCAAAAATATATGGGTCAGCCAGCGTGACGTCACGCTAGCTGACCCACCCACTAATTTTCCTCGAACACTGGTAAATATTATTCAGGAATTAGGTGCAATTTAGGTGCAGTTTAGGGCCACCAAAATTAATTTCGGTGCACACTCGGTTTCCGAGAAATTCGCAAAAATGTGTTTTGGATCAGCCAGCGTGACGTCTCGCTAGCTGACCCACCCACTAATTTTCGTCGAACACTGGTAAATATTAATCAGGAATT
>NW_023467195.1:0-6817 GCF_013731165.1 Rhagoletis pomonella
ATATCAGAGAGTAAGAAAAAATTCTCTCAAATTCTCTCTCATGTTGAAAAAACTTGCAAATTTCTCACGAACGCAAATTTGCAGGAATTTGCAAGTTTCCCTGCCAGCTGGTGTCCACGGTTGCATTTCAAACATATTAAATTTTTATGGAATTTTCAAAATTCTTTCAGATGAACAAAAACAGGATATACATGTATATTTCTTGTTGTTCTGACTTTCTTTATCATACATTTCAATTTCTTTATCGTACTAGCTGGCGGGTTTCCTAAATCGACTCTGGTTGCAATTGCATTCCGATTGCGAATACAATTTTTTTCAGCCGAGTTAAGTTCAAATCATTGGAATTAACTAAATTAATTATATCTACAAGTATTTACTTCATTTTTTCATAAAAAAATCGATCGTATTTACAAATTTTTAAATTTAACGAACTTATTTATTCAAATTATCGTAGAAAAAAATGCAACCATGCGCCAAAAGCTCATGTTTTTCGTGTTTGCGAATTCTTGCTGGCAAAATTTTTTCCAGCAAGAATTTACAAGTTCTATCCAAGAGAACTGTCACTTTGCTCTCGCAATTTTTGAGTGTTGGATAATTTTTTGGTCTACACGAACGCGATTTGGGCAAAAATCGTGATAATTTGTACAAATTCGTACAAATTTTTTGCTCGACGAACAAACCTTATATAACGCTAGCAACAGCCAATTCAGAGAACAGTCAATTAAAAATTTATTCAAATTGTCATATATGTACATACACACGGGTAGTCATTTGCTTACCAATTCCATAATAGATATCCAATTGTTTTACAGTATCTTCATAGTTCGAAGTTTTGATCCAAGTGTATATCCTCAAGACTGGCTTGCCTTCCTGTGGACGATGGTGCGCCGGACGGTCCTGAACTGCCAGGTGTGGTCACCGTAATGCTGAGCCTGCAAGAAACATTAATTATGCCGATCTTGTTGGATTTTACTGTTATAAACGTACGTTATTGGAACTTCGCGCATATTGATGGCGTGGGATTAAATTTATTTTGTTTTATATCGCTTTTTACACGCTTAATTTACTGACAAATCACTCGCACAAACTCGGTTGAAAATTGCAAAAATACCCTTGCTTTCAATAATAAAAGTCAAAGTTGACATATATTTGGCAATCAGCTGATGTGCAAAAAAATAAACGAGCTGCCATATACCTTCGATCGAGATAATAATAGCCGCATTCTATTGCAAGCGAGTGGTAAAACGGCAGTCGGCTCAAGATCAAAACCATGTAATATGGGATTAGCTCAACGGGATTTAGGTAACACATATGAACATATGTGTTTGTGTTTAAGAAAATTAAATATCGTTGCTTTGCTGTGTAAGTCAAAATCGACTTGAAACAAAATGAAAACAACGACGAACGCAAATTAACAAAATTGAAAGCAGGCACAATTTGATACACTGGACAAAAAAGGCATTTGTTATCAGCTAATCTACCTCTAGGGAAAAACATTTTATGCATACATTTTTTATTTTACTTAACTGTTTTCAATATGAGAAATCAATTAAATATATTTATATTTTACTAAAATTGTAGTTATTTGCTACAGCCAACGAACGACGCATGTGAATAATTGAGAGATGACACTTTTTCTGCTTTGTGTTGTCGTTAGCGTTGCCCAAAGTGGTTTGAGGAATGATGCTGCAGTAACAGTCGTTGGCCAGATAAATATGGCTCGTTACGGTTACGTAGACTCGACTATCCGGGGAACTGTTTGAATTCGTGTATTCATGTATAGTCAGCTAGTTGAAGCGACGCCAACACCAATGCTACGCCAAAGTTGTGTGTGGCGGTTCTTTAAGGACACATATTTTTACATAAAGTACATTTTTAGCCCAATTTCAGATGGCATATTTAAGTAGAAATTAATCTACACCGTGTAATTACATGCCAGATTTTTATGGAGAAGCCTTTAATGATCGAGAGTCGCTTAAAATGAAATGATAAAATTTTCAATAAATTTTATTTTAACTTCTCCATTTCTTACAACGTGAATTGGCCCCAGCTATAAAACGGTCAGCTTTGTAGTTTTAAAAATCCCGATATAGTCCCAACAATCTACTAAATGGTCTCGAACATCTCAAAGTAGTATCGAAAATCCCAACTGCGAAATAGTTCCAAAAATACCGAAATAGTCCTGTATCTCTTAAAAAAAGCTGCGAAAATCCGCTGCAACTGCCGGAAATGATCCGACGTGCTGCGGCCCTACTATGGTTTAAACGATTAATGGAAAATCGTTGAGTGATGAATTTTGTTGACGGCTTTTGCTAGATTTAAGGGATTAACAAACGACGAATAAACGATTTATTACAGTTGACAAATGAAAATATTGAATTCACCCTACCCGGCGTTTACAAGAGACAATTTTGCCAAGACAATAGCAACACATACACACTTTTTCACTAATCCATTCACATTCCTCTCATTGTTTTCGTCACTGTCTTTGATTTTTCGAAGACAGTAAATTGGACAATTCGTTCACGTCTTGGTTAAATTAACTAAAAGAGACCAGACAAAATCGCAAAAATCACAGAATTATGAAAAAGTGGTTTGTGTTTGGATATTTTGAAATTCACGCCAAACGACCGTAACGGCTATTGCAGAAAAATGTATTGTCTTTATAATTGTCTGAGGGTCAATGAAGTGAAAAGTATAAAATTAACACCGAAATAAATGCGGTGTGAAGGTTTTATTTTGTTTTGACCAACATGTAGCTTCGTCCACTGCGTTCAACTATTTAGTTCGAGGCAACCAAATAGGTGCAGCATAATTTCCAACCGACCAACCAGCAGCCTTGTATGTTGCCACCAACCTCCATGATTTTTTGCCCCAGTTGTTGCCGGCGAGCGACTTGAGCACCTCTTTGTTTCGGCTCCGTGGTTTACTCATTCCCACGACAGCCGGGTGTGAATGACTCAGGTTTTTACCGGACAAGGACTGTTGTTTAGGCGACTTAACCCCGTTTAGTTTGGCGATCTCATCTATTGTTAAATAGGGCGATCTTTAACTTTCGTGTGGTATGAATTTTACCTCCTAATAAGGGTATTCATGAGCTCATGGGCCGCGACAGCTGTACGTAACTAAATGTGGAAGATAATAATGTTTCTCTTATTTTATAATTTCATTATAGCAGAATATGATTGTCGTAGTTTCGAGAACTACAAATTCATAGTTTAAAAATTTAAGTTACAAAAGAAGTAATATTACATTTACATTGAGCCCAAATGCGTCATTTGGGCGAGAAACCTCAAATGCGAGGCCAAATCACGCATTTCTCCATACAAATTCACATTTCCAGAATGACGCATTTCGACGCATTTACACAAAATCACGAAACAAATGCGTTCCAATTGCCGTACTATTTTATTGAACGCACTCAGAAACAAAAGTTCCACAAAAGCTTTGGTTTGTCTTTGACATTTGGAATTTTTCAAACACAAAACAAACACAACGAAATAAATAAATCTTTGAAATTTGTGTGTAAAAATTGTTAATTTATACAAGAGCCTTACACATTTTTAGTTTAATCAAAGAATAATTGCCTTTTTGTGCCCAAAAAGCGTTAACAATATAATAAATGTAGTGTTTGTTTACATACATTTTGTTTTTGTCTTCCCTTTTCATTTGATGAGAAGTCAAAGCAAATGCGGATCAAGCAGTGTAAACACCTTCAAATGACTGATTTCAAATCACGCATTTTGGTCCAATGTAAATGTAATATAAGAAGGCAATTGAAGCATGCGAGGAAGAAGAGTAGCAAAAGTTGTAAGGGCAGGAAATGTGGGCGCCGCCATACACAATCCGCTACACATTGCGTGACTTTCACATTGAATTAACCTAACTAATACGCTAGTTAGCCTTTCAGCTGCTAACTCAAATGGGGGTTAAAGTAAGACAAAAAACATATTTCAGAACAATGAGGAAAAGCCATCTGCACTAACGAAGCAACATTCCTAGTTACTGCACTCAATAGCAGTTGTAGCGAGTAAAAAACGAAAAACTTAAGCACACACCCACATAAAACAAAAACGCCATAAAAAAGGAGAAAACATGGCGGTTGAGGGTGAAATAGGCTTTCCATTGTCAGTGTCAAGTCTTGCAAGTACTTATATACATACATGCCTATGTCTGTTTGTGCGAGTGTGTTCTTTAATTAACAAAACTAATTCGCGGAAATAAACATTTCTGCTGCTGGTCAGACGGCACGTACATGTGAAGCATAGCCAAGCCAAAGTAAATTCTAGAGCCTACTACGAGAAGAGTGGGCAAAAATAGGAGCAGATTGCTCGACAGGTTGCCTGACTTCATTCTAAAAAAATGGGTAGCGAGCGCGTAGAAGAAGAGGAAGGAGGGACAAATAGTTGAAGGCAATGTTGCCGCATCAAAAAAATTTGTCCTACCGAAATGTGCACACAAAATCTAATAAAAGTTCAAGATCAGAGAAAAATCACCACATTATACTTCAAGAAAGGCAACGGTAAAAATAAACGTTTTTTATGTGTCAGAAAGAGCTGTTGCGTAAGTCCAGATATTAATCGGACCGTGCCTACGGACTGAATGACACTACGTTGGCGTTGTCTTTTAACGGTGTAAGTACTCCAGTTACGGGGACGATGAGGAACTTCTGCTCTCGACCTAGCCGAAGGAAGCAAGTACTCCGACTAGAAAGATATTTGGAGTGGGCAAGAAAAGATGTAAGTTTTACCGCTCTAGAGGCGTCAGCGAGCTTGAGACCAAGAGGTTGGCTTTGCTGCCAATGGTCAAGCGGGAAAAAGGAGCTCGCTCCACTGTTGAGGGGCTGTGGAAAAAGGGATCGCTTCCATACCACCAACTCTCTAGAAACCCACAACTCCCTAAAAACGAAGGCAAGACCGCCCGATAAAAGGGTACACACGGGGCCAACGCCTCCAAAGGCTAAGGCGACAAAAGAACCAGCGGTCGCTGCCATCTATCCCTGATGCGGTGAGACAACTACGAAAGGGCTCCTCTAAGCAAAATACAGCTCCTTTACCCAAAAAACGGTCTATGTTCCTTTTCGGAACCAGCTTCCACCTCCGTTGACAGGATCTTTAGCCTTGCCGAAGTTCAGAACTCGGACTTGCGGCTAGCCGGAAAGCGCTTAACAGGGTCTATTGAGGTCCCACCGCTGAGTTAACTCTAGCTGACGAACCGTTTTGTGCTGATACTCTGGATAGGCAAGGGTCGCTGGCCAGCTGGGCCTGCGATGGCCTCCACTGCCAGTGCCGAAGGTGCAGCGGCCAAAAAAAGGCCTTGTTGCTCAAAGGACGCTCGCCTGAAGAGCGACAAGACTGCTCAAAAGATGGCACACGACTTGCACATTGCAACCCAATGGCGAACGACAAAGGGCAAAAGGCAGACCAAAAGATTCATAACAGCCTCTGGTGGAACCTTTGTGCGGCGGCTAGGTTTTTGGCAGACAGGGAACTGCACAGTATCTCTACATCTACACAAAATAGGACTCTCTGAGGCGACGAACTGAAGGTTTTGTGGGTAGAAGACGAAACCTCGGATCATATATCGACGCCTCCAAACCATACTATGCTAAGTCTGACTAAGTCTATGTTGGCTCAGAATGGTAAGGTTTGGAAGCCGACTTAAACACCTTGGTGAACGATTACACCGGCACCCAAAAATATGTGTGTGCTTTTAATTAGACCTACATACCTGTCTACATGTATTTCGAACCGCTGAATCCGAATCCGAGGTCCGTTTGGATCGTACTCCCTCAAAATTTCGAGAAAACTACGAAAACCCGAAAAAATGGCAAACAATTTGCAATTTTCGCAATTTACTCGAAATTTAGAGAGTGTACGAGTCAAACGGACCTCAGATTCGGTAGGTGGGTTTGGTTAAAAGCACACGCCATTCTTTTTTGTGCACCGGTGTTATCATCTCCATCCATAATCTGGAACATGACACCCTCCTATGTCCTTAATTTTATGAATAGATAAAGGTTGGGGTGACTAGTTAAGGCTTAGCTCATCTAGTTAGGTCGCACCGCCATATGCCCTATCAATAACCATATTCCAGAAGTCAGCGTGGAGCTGAAAGCAAAGCAGTTTTTGATTTCAAATTTTCAGTTTCATTTTTATGTTTCATAACGCAGCTGCAAACAAGATATCAATATATTCTAATAAAAACGAGTTTCACAATGAATCTTTTGAATAAAATTGAGCAAATATTTTTGCCGCTTTTCAATGACAGTAAGTTTTGTGGTATCTTTGCAGCTGAGTACATGAGAAAAACTCCCCTACGCTTCGCTCGGCGCCGCTCGGCTTTCTGTGTGAACGCACCCTAAGTATTCATTTAAAATATGTTAGCCTTAAGAGCGAAATACACCACACAAGCGGCTTGCCAAACATTCTTCAAACCTACATTTCGCCATACACCATGCAAACATGACTCGTTCAAGCAAAGAATTTTAGTTTTCTTCCAGTTCGCAATGCTAAATATTATGGTTTTCTTTCATTTTCCTCTCTTACGTCCTTACTCGGTGAAAATTTCGTTGCGAATGAGGCGATTTTGCTATACACAACGCAAGCGGTTTGATCAAACATCAACATGGCGGCCAGAAAATCAAAAAATTTTGATTTTTGCTCAAATTTCCCTCAAGCGGTTTGTCAAACCTTCAAACACCCCCATACACAGCACAAATGGCTTGAAGCAAAGGGAAATTTCGCTTGGTTTGTCAAACCGCTTGTGTGGTGTATTTCGCTCTTTATTCGACTTACACTTGTGGTTTTTTTTTTTT
>NW_023467196.1:0-6817 GCF_013731165.1 Rhagoletis pomonella
ATTGTCCTCGTTGACGTTCTGGCTAATGGCTGCAATTGTCCTCGTTGCTTGATGATTGAAGTTATTGATCATTTATTCTTTTACTTGTGATCCCTTCTAGGAAGGGAGGCTCTTCTATTCTGGAGGGTCTGGAACTCAGAATCGCAGAATTGAGCTAAGTTATAGATTGGACTTAATTTTTTGTTATTGGCTGTACAAGCCTTTATTTATCGCGGCTAATCCTTTAAAGGATATTTAATAATGCGCGATTTTGTTTTGAGAATTTAAAACACTCGCGAGCCGCACGTTGGGCGCCAATTATGTTTCCCCATTTGGGAAACAGTAAAAAAATATATATTAATCCGCGTCTTCGCGGATAAATTAAAACTCGAGTTGTTTAAGTTACAAACTTTGAGAAAAGAACCGTCTTTATTTTCAATCTTAGCCTATTTATACATTTGTTATGTTTACTTAATAATTAATTTCACCACAAGGCGTTGGCATTGCATCACGCTATGATGAAATGCCAATGTCTTGGACAAAGAAGTTATTTGACGCCTTTGAATGGAATTTTCCATTCGGAGCGGAAAAAATATATCAAATTTCAATTCTGAACAAAGAAGTTAAATGAGTCGCAATTATGCAGCTGCATAATTGCTGAGTATGCAAAATTGTATTATGAATCTGTAAGATACAAATTATGCTTTATTGTTTATATTAATCACTAGCTTTTACCCGCGGGTTTCACCCCGCACTTTTATACAAATATGAAAAATAATTTAATGCTGTTAGATTTCTGTGGCCATTTCGTTATAGCTCGTTATTTTTTAAGCGAGTTAAGGTATTTAGGCCGTTTAAAACTATGAAGTTATAAAATCTCGTCTGCGCGCTAGGCATACGAAAGATATCAATCTCTCTAAGTTTACCTTAAAATGGTTCCAGGTATACGACGCGTGAATGTGTAACCTTCTTGGAGGTGTCACGGCGGGTTCTAATATTTCCAACTCAAATTTAGTAACCTGGCCTTGATAAAATACCACTTCTCATTACTGTAGCAAATACCTCAAGAGAGCTTTAGATTATAAGGCCGAACCCGGCTCCCCCTTTTCCATTTAATGAAATTTATTGTCAGTACAGTCATAACAAATTTAAAATACTTCGAGAGATTTTCTATCCTTCCAGAGATATGTATTAAGAAGTTTTTTAGTATGTATGGGAGGCGACATGCCTTCTTTTTTAGTAACTCACATTTTTTCCCTGAGCAATTGATACATTTTGTATACACAACTCCATACCAAGTTCCAGTATTCTTCCACAAACACTTCCAGGGATATGTGGCAAGAAAAAGCAAATGTGTACTGGAAGTGCCACGCCCCTTTTTCTTATAACCCTAATCTTCTTCCATGAATTTAGAATTGATTTTACATACCCCAGTACCAAGTCCCAGTACTCTACCATGAACACCTCTAGAGATAAGCAGTATAAAACAGTAAATTTGTACGGGAGGAACCATGCCCCCTTTTCGAATAACGCAAATTTTTCTCCATGAGAATGGAATTAATTTTGTATACACATCTCGGTGCCAAGTTCCAGTCTTCTGCAATAAACACCTCCAGAGATATGCAGCATAGAAAAATCAATTTGCATGGGAGTTGCCACACCACCTTTTCCAATAACTCTCATTTTTCTCCATGAGTATGGTATTAGTTTCACATACATACATACATATGTATTTCCATTCCAAGCTTGAGTGCTTTACCCCAAACATTTGAAGAGATATGCAATATGAAACTTTCAGTCAGTATGGGAGGTGCTACTCCTCTTTACCAAAAAACGTCCATTTTTCTCCGTGAATATGAACATGATTTCACACAGTGTTGGCAAACTGTTAATCTGATTAACGATTAAAAATTAACGATTAAAATGTTAATCGCGTTCGACGATTAAAATTAATTAGTCGTAATCAACTGTACGATTAATGATAAAATTTTTTTAATCGTTAATCGCTGGCTGCGATTACGGTTAATTAATTTAAAACATTAATCGTTAATCCAATTAAAAATAAAATCTGATTAAATTGTCTAGTTTGTCCGAGTTTGAAACCAAACACCAGTTATAGTAATTATTTTGTGTTTTACGCTTATAAAAAGCACATAATATAAAAAAATTATAATTATTGTTATTAGTAATACATAAACTGGGAACTTTTACAAACCTAGTTTGTAAAACGTTTGTTGGTATATATCTTAATGAAAATGCACAGCAAATTGCTTAGATTGATGAGGAAACCCGACTTAGCCATACCGGATTAACTTGGTTTGTGTGCACAGGGAAATTCCAGCATAACTTAATTAATCACCAAACCTACTTGATCAAATTAAGAGTTAATGATTAAAAATTAATTTTTTAATCGCGGTTACGATTAACTGTTTAGTCAGATAAACATAATCACGATTAACTGTGATCAGATTGAATTTAATCGAATTAACTAACTGATTAAAACATCAATCGATTAATTCCAACATTGAGTTCACATACATATCACTATACCAAGCTTCAATTCTCCCCCACAAATACTTCCAGAGATATGTATGTAATATGAAAATTCCAATTTGTATGGAAGGGGCCTTGAAGTCCGGTAACTTTCAGTCTAAGACCATCCTTCCGAAATCCGTAGTAAGCGTACTAAATTTCGTTCTGATCGGAAAACCGGTTAAGGAAGTAGCGTATTTTTCAATCCAGGTCATAAACCATCTTTGAGCAAAATTTCATTTTCAAACAGCTGGCAATTCTTAAAAAAGTAGCCTATTTTCCAGTCTAGGTCATAAGCTATCAGTGTGCAAACTTTCACGCAAATCAGTTCAGTCATTTACGCGTATTAATTTAATTAAACTTTCCTAATACGTGATAACTCTTAAAATAGTAGCCTATTTTCCAACGTAGGTCATAAGCTATCTCTGTGCGTAATGTCATGCAAATCTGTTCGGTCGTTTCCGCGTATTAGTTTAATTAAAACTTTTTTAACAGGAGGCAACTCTTCCAAAAAATTAGCCTATTTTCCACTGTAGGTCATAAGCTATCTGCTTGCAAAATTTCATGCAAATCCGTTCAGACTTTCCCGCGTATTAATTTAATTAAACTTTTTTAGCAGGTGGTAACTCTTAAAAAAAAGTAGCCTATTTTTCAGCCTAGCTCATAAGTTATCTGTGTGAAAGCTTCACATTTCTAACAGGTGGCAACTCTTAAAAACAGTAGCCTACTTTCTAACGTAGGTCATAAGCTATCTGTGTGCAAAATTTTATGCAAATCCGTTTAGTCGTTTCCGCGTATTAATTTAATTAAACGTTTTTAACAGGTGGCAACTCTTCCAAAAAATTAGCCTATTTCTCACTGTAGGTCATAAGCTATCTGCTTGCAAAATTTCATGCAAATCCATTCAGTCGTTTCCGCGTATTAATTCAATTAAAATTTTTTAACAGGTGGAAACTCTTAAGAAAAGTAGCCTATTTTCCAATCTAGGTCATAACCTATCTGTGTGCAAATTTTCATGCAAATACATTCAGTCGTTCCCGCATATTAAATAAATTAAACTTTTTAACAGGTGGAAACTCTTAAAAAAATAGCCTATTAACTAATCTGGCCCATAAGCTATCTGCGTACAAAACTTCATGCAAATCCGTTCAGTCGTTTCCGCGTGATGATTTCCCAAACATCCAAACATACAAACTTTCACATTTATAATATTAGTAAGACTAGTAAGATAAGATTGTGCCGCTATGTGTGATCTGCCGTTAACTTGCATACATTTGTATGTAGTTAACTTACATACATATGCCTCCTCAGAATGCTGTATATGTATTCTTGTAATACTAGATCATAGCTGGGCACACCAACACAGTCTCATTTTGTCATGGTATTAGTGCGTCGCGCTCAGTTATGGTTGCCGCATTTTTTATAAATGTACTAAAAGTGGTATTTTTCGTGCATGGGTATTTTGGCCTATTTTGCTTATACCTATAGTGTAATAATGAACCTTGGAAGTTTTTAGTACCTAATACTATTAGTTTATACAACCTTTTGCATAAGAAAAATTTAGTACTTGTATAATTTAAAAAAACTTAAATTAGGAAAACTCATTTGTATAATACCTGGGCTCCGTTTTATTAGAACCAATTCTAATTATATGCTGACCGGCCAGATGGTTACGGTGTTTAGGTCTTATTTTTTAACCGACTTCCAAAAAAGGAGGAGGTTATCAGTTCGTCGGAATCTTTTTTTTTTTTTTTTTTTATGTATGTTACCGCATAAGTTTGGACCACGTCAACCGAAAAGGTAGTGTCTCAGAGGTGGTCCCATACTAATCTGGTTAAGATCCGATCAGTGGATCGTGAGATATATATATATATTTTTTTTTTTATATGAGAGTTGAAGTCGGTTTTTTTTTGCTAAAAATTACTTGTTTCATATAAGTAGGTATTTAGTCTTAAAAATAGAGTATAACTTATAAATATTATTCATTAAGTATTTTTGGGCATAAACCAGCATTTACATTTCTCTATCGATTTCTTTTGATAAAAAAAATATTATAAAATAAAGTATGCAATGTGTGCCCTAGTGCGTCGCGCTGAGAAGCACTTTTCTATAATTGCACTGAGTGGAGCGTTTTTTTCATTTGTTTATGGTTAATGGTCGTATTACCACACAACAAGCATCGGGCATTATTAGCTTTTTTTTAAAGCCAAAAACTGTAATTGGCACTCATACTCAGACATTTTGGGCATTGTTACATATATAGGTGGCAACCACGCGCTAAAATTACGAATAAAAATATTCAACGGCGAAGCATAGTGTTACTCTCATGAAATCTGAAAGCAGACTGAATTGAAATTCGCTGCGTCGTTTCTGTATACGTATAAGCGCTGCGACGCAGACGCTACTCGCGAGTAGCGTTTTGCCCAGCTATGTACTAGATATAGGGTGCGATCCAGTGTTGCCATAACTTTTTGGGCCGACCGGCTAGATTGGCAAAAAAAAAGCGGCTAAAAACGGCTAAAATGTTTTAGTGAAAATTCACATGCTTTATTTAAATAAATCGCAAGAAACGAAAGACTAGTTAACACCATTAATTTATATCGAGTGTATATTCCTCATCATCAAATGAATCACTATTGTATATATCACCTGAATTCATTAATTTTAAGAGATCGTCATCTACAGTAAAATTATGGCAGCATTTTTCTTCACGTTTTAAACCGTATCTTATATATAAAACAGCGTTTAACGTTTTAACGCACATTGGATTTCTTTGCTTAGTTTTTATTATATTCATTGAACTACATACTCGCTCTACTTCTGCATTACTTATAGGCAAAAGAAGAAAACTAAAAACTAGGTTGGAAAGGTCAGCAAAAGGGTTTTCTCCTAGGGCATTTCGAAATTGATAAACTTCGGCCCAAAATTTTACAGTTGAGTCTAAATTACTCCAGGTATGTAACGTTAACCGTTGCCATTGCATCTCTATGGATGTTATTTCGTCGGCATTATATTTGTGTTTTTGTTGCTGTAGTTGAACAAATACTTTTGGTTTAATTACTCTTAATGCATTTCCAACCGAAAAAAGTCAATTTTTTTTAGTGTGGCAATATTTGTAGGGAGGCGTTGGCGTAATTCCTTTATTAAAGTGATAATAAAATAGCGACCATTTTCTCGAATTATTTTCTCGGCTTCGTGGTCAAAAGCGTTTGTGCTTACTTTTGTTTTTAAATACTCTTCAAAACTGTGATAAAACTGAGGAAATGGAGCAAGGTATGGTTCCAACGAGGAGCATATAGGATCAAATGTGTCCGCGCTAATAACCACAAGGGAGCATAGATGCGAAAGTAAAACATTGAGTTCATTAAAAATCTTCATTGGGTCTGCATTATTGCTTTCGAACAACTTATTTACTTTTTGCACCTGAAAATTAGGCAAATAGGAAAATCGGCTAAAAACGGCTAACTTTTTTTTACAAACCGGCTAACAAATCGGCTGCCGGCTAGATCGAATTTTCTCCGGCTAGTTGCTATCAAAATCGGCTAAATCTAGCCGGAAAACGGCTAAAATGGCAACGCTGGTGCGATCAGAAATGCATCAAGCCAAAGCATCAGTCTATTTCACTTCTAAACTATAACTGATGGAAATGCCTTATTTACGCAACTGAGTTCCATTTAGGCATTTAACCGTGGTTGCGCATATTGGACATTTCCATCAATTATAGTTTAGAAATAAATGCGTCTGATGCTTTGGCTTGATGCATTTCTGAAAAAATTTTTTTTTTTAGTTTCACTTTTATTTCAACATATTTTGATTAAAAGAAAAATACTGATAAAAATAAAATTTTTCATATAAACAAGGTTGAAATCTTGAAATTGTGTATTGTATTGTACCAATCTTTTGAATGCAAAAAAAAAATTTCCCACTTTTTTTTTACCAATAACCCAATATAAAAATTTACAAATCTGTACAAATGTACCAATTGAGTGACACTGCCTTAAAAATTGATGCAATTAAAAAAAAATTCTACAAATTTTCGAGTTTTTTAATTAAATTCTGAGTATGCAGTTTTGTAGCCCATTGAATTCTAGTAGAATAAAGTACAGGTTTCAAATAGCTAAAAATGTCGATTGATTTTTTAGAATTTTTAAAAGTTCGAAATTTGTACGAAAGTTTGTTGATTTTTTTTTTAATATTGCACAAATGAGTAGTCCACTTGCAAACAGCGTTATGTGATTTTATAATAGTGATCCATAAATAAAAAAAAAAACGTCTACAACAACAAGTAACATCCAAATTGCATATC
>NW_023467197.1:0-6817 GCF_013731165.1 Rhagoletis pomonella
CTCTTCGCTCCTTGCTAGCGATATGTAGTTTTAAAAATGTACAATAAATTTTTTTTTAATAACCACATTTTGCTGCTTTTGAACTAGAAATTAAGTGTAGTAACTCGGAGTTTTCCTGCAGGGTATGTAGATGTATGTTATGTCCTAATGTGTGTGTGTGTGCGTTTCAGTCGCAGTGTAAGGAGGCTATTCGTGAAGCTTTCGATAGTTAGCAAGTGCAGCAGCGGCATATTGCTTCCACTCTAGTTATTTATCCTACCTCAATGCGCATAATATCCATACTCCACCTTTTTACAGCCGTAATATATTTGTAGAGCTGTAGCTATAGCAAAGCGTAGCCATGTTAAGACGTTGAGACATTAATTGCCAATTGAAATTGATAGCCGCACATGTGGTCGGATCGCAACCATAAGTGGGAAACTATTCGACCCAACCAACAGGCGCATCGATAAACCGACCAACTAGCAAGCCAACATGTCGGCAACCTGCTATGTACTTACTACCAAGGCGCTCGGTCGACGCGTCGGTGTGCAGGCATCCATGCTCATTGGGAATTTATGGTATTTTCGTTTGAACCTGATGCTTGTGAATACAGCGTGCAAATATGTATGTACATATGTAAGCTGTGAAATAAAAGCGCACTTTACATTGACACCATGGAATGTTGTTGATTGTTTGGTGAAAAGGCATGTATTCAATGTATGTATAAGAATGCCTGCTCTCGCACTCATGGGCGCCCTCGCACATTCTTTATGAAGTTATTGTGAATATTGTAAATATTTAATAGAGGTCGAGAGCGCTGCGCTTGTTAGGGTTTCACATATGCACTTACGGCTGAGTTAAGAGCGTTAGTGTTCCTCTATTTATGCGTAACATTATTAAATGCTAATGGCTGACAGGTCATGAGTGCAATGCAAACACCTGTGCTGTGTTAAATATCACACACTTTTTTATAGGTATAGGCCATAAAAGTCAAATGAGAGTTTTAATTTACCTTTGAGGTTTTGCACGAAAATATGAAAAGCCTCATTTTGCCAGACTCGCTCTTACCACTTTAATAAATACTAGGAGTGCCAGTTACTATCAAAACTGGACCGTTTTTCTAGTTTTTAAAACCCTTGGAGAGGTTTTCTAACTAAGCACATCTTACCAGAAAATCTCCTGCCTTGGAACTAAAACATTACTGCCATTTTTATGTTTTAGACTTTGGGAGGACTTGGAATTTACCCGATATATTCTAGGGTGTCGATAAAATGCGATAATTTGAAGCATATCGATAATTCAATGAATTTCAAAAACACTAAAATCCGATAAGTCAACAAAATCTTCGACAAATTTTTGATAACTGTGTGTGTGTGTATATATATATATATATAATTCGATAACTCGATTAACTTTGGAAAGCTCTTCAAATTTAGATAACTCGGTTAATTTTGATAGCTCCATATTTTTCAAAAACTATCTACAAATTTCGATAACTCGTTACACTTTGGTAAACCAATAAATTTCGATAAGCCGTGATAACTCGATGAACTTGTGTACATAACCATCAAGTTTCGATAACTCGATATATTTTGAAAGTTCCAAAAACTTCCATTGGATAAATCGAAAAGTTTCAGTAAATCAAAATATATTGATAACACGATAAGTTCAAAGTACTCAATGCATTGCGATAAATAAATGATTATAAATTTCATTAACTTTAAAAATTTCGATAATCCCATAAATTTGTATAGCTCGATAACTATCTGTAAATTTCGATAACTAATTTTCTGTGTCCATAATTCCTACCCAAAAAACATTTATCAATTTGAATAATTCGATAGGCTACGTTAACTTATAAAAAATGGAAAACTCGGTACTTTTCGATAGCTATGAACTTCGATGATCCGATAGATTTCATTAGCTTGATAACTTTCGATAACTACATTTTTTTATGACTGAATTTATTTTGATTCCTATCGAAAAATTTCATTAAATTCTCTAACCCTTTCAATTGCGCTAATTCTTAGGTATTTCTCATTATTTTGATGAGATTGACGTTTTTGGCCGTACTTTTCAACCAATTTTAAAACCATAAAAACCGTCCTCATATACAGAAAAAAATATCTTCCGATTCGTGTTCTCAGTTTGGTAGAATGGCTTGGTAGCCAAACAAACGCAGACAAAATTTATGTTAGCGTATTATACACAATCTGACATGTAGCTAAGAATTCGATGTGGGGTTCTCTTCACAATGGCCTTAGATGCTAGAAAACCACTATCTTAAAATCCGATCTGATCCTTTCTGAAGAAATATTAAAAGAGAATATTTTCATTAAAATTTTTTTCGAAAACGAAGTGGGTATACATTTTCTATATATTAGTTTATTCTGTTCTAAATGAAAAGAAATACAATGTAATTTATTAAGAAAAAAACATTTACAAATTTTGTTTTGATTCACATGAGTCAGTACTACTAATAGTAGTATTTTAAATATGGCAAGATGGGAGCTCGACGGCGGCATCTTTCAGTATTTACGAATAGTAGGAGTTAGTAATAGATTGATTTTTCGCTTTTTCCAAAATTTTAAAAATTCTCCATGAGCTGCTTCTTTGGCTTTCTCATACCAAAAGCCCAAACTTTGAGTATCATTTAATAGTTCTTGGAATTGTGTCAAGTGCTGCCAGAAACAGCAATAAAATTAACATTTTTGCATAAAAATGATTCTTGACACCTTGCTACGTATAGCACAAGGTATACTTATCATTAGCTGGACATCTTATAAAAATCTGAATGCCAAAAAAAGATTAACTCAACGCTAGAAAGTTCCCGTAGAAAGTTTCAATAGATTCATATATATTCCATCAATTTTTAGGTAAATATGTATGTTTATCTTTGCGTGTGTAAAGTTTGGTAAAACTATTGCAGATGTTGCAAAAATCACTGCAAAACTCTGTCTCACACTCAAATAAATGCTCAGCTTGACAAAGAGGTTTCAAGTTTCAGTGTTGTAATAAATATCGTGCGAATTCTGGGTAAATGCAGCTTTTAGTTTGTAATTAAATTATTATTGTATTTGTTCATATAAAGTTAGGTAATATTTTCATTTATAATTTTTGTTTATTTTATTTTTTTGTTATGATAAGAGTTCAACAATAAAAAGCAGAGAGCAATAGTCTTGATTTTCGTAACTTTAAGCGGATAATCTATGTAAGTTTACAACAATTAATTTTTTTTCCAAATAGTTCTTAGCGCAAAATCTAACTAAATAAGTAAATATTATTTAATTAACACTTTTGTTTGAGTCTGAGGGCAGTATTTTTTGAAAAAAAAGATGTTGCGAATCACAGTAATTTACTTTTGGTAAGTGTTACAGCTATTATTTCGAAAATGACCATATCTCCCAAAATTTAAGACGGTTCGAATTAAAAATGTATGGAGTTATAATATATACTAAAAAATTTATATTGTAAAAGGAATGAAAAAGCTGTATTGATGATGGTTGTAAGATGATTTATTTTGTAACGAATTTCCGTTATCCCTTCTCAAAATAAATCAATGAAAAAGGTGTTTAATCCCATACAACATATCTGTGAAGTTTCAAGTGTCTACCACGAAACTAAAAACAAAAATGGCAGCTTGCGGAATATCTGTTGCAGCTAAATTTTGAAAATTTTACGATTTTTTTTTACTTTAATAATTTGTTATACTTCAAAATGGTAAAATTAAACGGTGAAAATGTTTTTATTGCCGAAACGAATGAAACTAGTGTAGTAAAACAAGTGTGCCAATAAATTCCATTTTTAAAATTTTTATTGGTGCACTCAAAAAATTGTTATGTACATAAAGAAATTTTTATATGTATTCATCAAAAATACTGTAGAAAAATCTCCACGCCAATACCCTGCAAACCAAAGTTCCCGAAATCTTAACGAAATCTTTAGGAGTATCTGATTTCTGTAACGATTTTTTTCCGAATGTTCAAAGAAAATTATATGAAGTGGTTGACACGAACTCGTAAAGAAATTTCTGTACGAAAAATAAAGAACATTCTGCAAGAAGTCTGCAAGAAATTCTTCACATAGCAGCATTATTTTCATTTCTTTACCGATTTTCTTCCGAAATTTCGTAAAAGAATGGAAGTGTGCGTAATTTATTTCATTTAGAAAATTCGGAAAAAAATCGGATGGGAGCTTTCCGAATTCTTTAAAAATTCTTTACGATTCAGAATACCCTGCAAACCATTTTATCAGAGTATTCTGAATCGTAAAGAAATTTTAAAGAATTCGGAAAGATCCCATCCGATTTTTGCCGAATTTTCTAAAATGAAATAAATTACGCACACTTCCATTCTTTTCCGAAATTTCGGAAGAAAATCGGTAAAGAAATGAAAATAATGCTGATATGCGAAGAATTTCTTGCAGACTTTTTTCAGAATTTTCTTTATTTTTCGTACAGAAATTTCTTTACGAGTTGGTGTCAACCACTTCATATAATTTTCTTTGAAGATTCGGAAAAAAATCGTTACAGAAATCAGATACTCCTAAAGATTTCGTTAAGATTTCGGGAACTTTGGTTTGCAGGGTAATCACTTTTAAATAATATGACTTCTAAGTTAAGTCGTGCGAGCGTGTAAGTTTTTGCATATGGTACTACGGGGCGTATACGTTACATACGCAACTACGGTATATGAGCATGAGTGGTTATTTTCAGTTTTTAATATATCCTTTTTAAGTTTTTGTTGAAAAATGTAACAACTCGTGAGATTTTCTCATATGTATATCATTAGATTCGTTTAAAGAGAAATGCTTGCTGTGCTCTCTTCACCAGTTAATAGGCCCACCCAGCTAATCGAGTATGTTCAACATGTTTACATTTACGCACGAATATCTTATACAAATTAGCACCAAAACACCTTGTGAGCAATCAAAGTAAACACACGTACTCACACACATACATGTGGACATATGTATGTATGCCCAGCAGCAAATAATTTACATATACATATGTAAATGTATCTATAGTACAACTTTGTCGGCTAGTGTGATAATGAGTACTTGTCAGCAAAATTGAAAAAAAAAGATTGTCGAAAATTAGGAGAAAAAGGGCATACTGAGTATATGGGTTTTATTTGAATTTTTTTCGCTAATCTTCTTCCTTTGAAAAAAAGCGTCCTTATTTTCTTGCTTTTCTCGTTATTTTTCGAAATGAATATTCTTCCATAATTTGGAAGGTATGGCACTTGGAGATCTGTATCCATTTTTCTTAAATTTTCTTCCTAAAAATGCTATTAAATGTTTGGCAAAATAATAAGATACGAAACAAAATTGTATACCTGTAAATCCAATAGGTTTCAGACAAGATAGGTACTTTGTTAACAGACTGGATCCACTTGATGTTATGCTCGATGTTGATGAAGGATTTGTATTGCTCCTCTGTTACCTCCAAGATTGGATTTCCTGTAAACATTTTGGCGAACATTCGTAAATTACCTTCGATATCCAATATGCATATCGAACTGAGAACGAACTCATAATCAACCTTACTTTTCCAACGTCCATAGTATTTTAGAAATACACTCGATATGGGTCCGAAAAAAAGTTAAAACCATAATAATAAGAGAGAAAGTGAAATGCAGCTCATTCGCGAAAGGAAATACAAGACAACCACTCTCTCTCATTAAAATCTCAATTCGTAAATGGGCTGGATTTCGAATTCATAACGAGGGAAAAATAAATTGGGTAAACAAGGCTCCGTTCTGCTGGAGAATGGCTTAGTTCTCGAATCGAATACTAACCTGTTATCGAAGGTCAGACTCGAAAAAAATATTTGTTTTCCAATTATTTTCGCATTGTTAACTAAGGTCAATGTTTATTGGGTTTCTATTTTATTAAGAAAAAAATCTATTAATGAAATCGTCAAGAGATTGCACTCTTCTAAGGGCTGATGTGCTTGCTCTATTATTCTTTAGAATCACTCAACATCTGGACTTAATGCACATTCCCGCAACTTAGAAGAAAGTTCTCTTCTTACGCCTGACGCAATTTTGTACTTATTTAGAACATCAGAATTTTACTCCAAACTCCGATGAAATAAAAAGGAAGCAAATTCAGATTTAGATTAAGATTAAGATTGAGATTAAAATTGAAATTGAGATTAATATCAAAATTAAGATTAAAATTAAATTTAAAATTAAAACTTTGATTAAGATAAAGATAGTTTTTGCAACAAAATACACTTGAGATTTTCAGTAATTGGAAGAAGAAGTTTAATTTCAGTCGCCCGTGTGATCTAAGCGAAAGCGCTTTTAGTGAATCTGTGGTGTGGTTCCTCCAGTCACTGCCAAAAGTATTTTTCGTTAATCTTTCATAAATATATAGCTCATTCTACAAAAGAAACCATGTAAATCCAAAATTAAATTAAAATTCAGCAAATTTTTTCCAAAATTTCAAACTTTTTACTCATAACTTTAAAAAAAAATGCCCATTAAATTTCAGTTTATGAAGTGCATATTTCAAGTTGCTAGAAAATTCACTTGATTTTTTATTTTTATTTTTTTTTTGCTCACGGCGCGCGGCGTTGTGCATTTTATTCCACACAAATAATTTGTTAGCAATTATGATTAAAAAGTTTTAAATTTTTATGAAAATTAGCAGCATTTTCCTTAATTTTGACCAAATTTGGGAACTTGGATTTAGAATGGGCTTAATATTAAAAAAATCAATGCCAAAATTAAGAAAATAGTAATTTAGTCTGGAATGCTCCCTCTATAAATACGAAAATATAATTTTTTCACAAAAGCTGCAATTAAATTTTCTTAATTATTCAACTGTG
>NW_023467198.1:0-6816 GCF_013731165.1 Rhagoletis pomonella
AAAGATTGCAATTCCCAATTCGATTGACATTCGGAATCACAATCACTAATGCTCAAGGGTATTTGTATTAACACATATCCCAATAGGACTGCGCAAATAATAAATTTATTATAACTCATATTAATTTATTAATCGCAAAATCCGATTTTAAGCGCTCGGCGCTAAAAATAAAATAAAAGCTCTAATAAGGCGAAATTCAGCTGTTTCCACAAATGAAATTGCAAATTTCACATTCAGCGGGAGTTGTCACAAATGGTGTTTTCATATATGCAAATGCCACATCAAATTAAAGTTCTAGCTGCATAACCTACTTTTCACGTGTTTCGACGCAATTACATGATAGCTACGGTGACCATAAATATATTTTGAAAATGCAGGACAATTTTTCAAAAAATTTACATACATATAATTGCGTAGTATAAAAATAACAAATATATACTACATATATACATTCTTCGTCATTTGAATAGCGCACCCTTTTTTTGGTTTTCTACCATACAAAGTATGCTTCACAAAATTTTTATATGGAACAAAATGCGCAGCACCGTCAACAAAATTTCGCCCCCATGTGTATTTTTTTTTTAACTTTCAAAAATTTTTAAAATGGGATGTAGACGTAGAATATGCTATTTTTTATAAAAAGTTAATGAATATTAAACAAACAAAAGGAAAACTGTATCTACTAAGCATTAAAAGGATGCGCTATTCAATTAACGAAGCGTGTATATTTCTTAATTATTAATCCGATTTTAAACTTTAAACATAAATCACATTTGCTTCATTAGTATTAATCTTTTAGTATTGAATATTTACAAAATTATAATAAAGCATATTACTTTACACGAAATATGAACCTCTGTAAAGTAAATTTTTTAGGCAAACTTTGGGTCGTTGAAGACGAAAAATATACCCGTGGTTTCAAAGAAGTGTTTTCGAGATTTGTTCGAAAATCGTATTTTTAGTACTTTTTCAGTTATTTCTCAATATCTCATGAAACGACCAACAGTTCGAAAGGTATTGATGGGCTCTTTGCAAAAATATATATTTTTTGTGCAGATTGTGTTCCGTAACATCTCCATTTCTCATCAGATTTTCATTTACTGTAAAAAGAAAATAATGGAAATTTAAATTTTTCGATTTTGGTCGCTTGTAACACTAATAATTTTCATCGAAATCGGCAAAGTAATATATATTTGTAAGAGGACTGTAGGTCGATTATGTTGATTTGATAATTTTTTCATAAGATATTGACGAATAGGTTCGAAATGTACCAAAACACGTTTTTCGAAAATATTACGAAAGCGCTTGTTTGAAAGGAAAATTGACTTGGAAATTATTTATTTTCTTAAGCGATTACCACAAAATTTGTAGAACAGTGTTATCGATATATTTGATGCTGGTCTTCAATTTCTCGTCATCCATTGTCCATAACCGTACAATATTTAGAACGCATTGACTAGTTGAACCTTCAAAACCAGCTTACCCTTATGTAGTTATCAATTAGTTATCGACACTGCTTTTATTTCGATTAAGAAAAGTTAATTTTAAAATATCGAAGAAAATGCAGGACACAGGCAGGACACTTGGAAAAAATCAGTACATTTTGGTGGTTTTCTGTTTTGAAAAACTACGCAGCACAGACCTTTAAATAACAGTACGGTCCTGCAAAAAACAGAACGGATGGTCACCGTAATGATAGCGCACAAAAAATGGCCAAAAATCGCCATATTCAATTTCCAAAAATTGTACGCGCAAATATAAAAAAATCGCCAAATTGGCGCTAAATCGCCAAATCTGGATACTCTGGTGTCCCTCTTCACATGACGGGAGCTAAACGCGTGTTTACAACCTCGCGTATTTTGTTGCATTTTATTCAAGGTGTTCCCATGCTAACGCGAGTTAAATGAAAGTATATTCGTGCAGGTGTTATTATCATGTGAATGGGGTCTAGTAAAGTTACTCAGTAAGTTTAACAACGCGTTGAAACATCTGTACTGAGCATTCATCCAGTTTACTTTTCCACTCGAAGAGTTGGGCCTTGTATACGTCGCATAATATCGACTTTGGTGAAGCAATTGGAGCGTATAATTTTTGCATTTTATTGACTTTGTCGCCTTCTCGTGGTTTTCGCTGGCAATTAAGCAGCCATGAAGAACAAGGCACGTGGGAACACGGTTGCCGTTTTGGTCCACTTCTTTTCGTTTGGTCCATTGGTCCAGTTCTTTTTAAAATGGTCCATTTCACAAGCCTTTGGTTAGGTTATTATCACCCTTTCACTTCATGCAATAGTTTCTCGTTTTAAATTTTTTCTATTTAATTGATGAATATTCCGCCCTATATTGAATATCTTCATCGTCAGTGAAAGTGACGATACGGCCATCGTCAGCCATGTTACTGATGCGCTGACGATCGTCGGCGATAGTGATGACGATATTCAGCATAGAGCCGATTGGCAACACCTGCTAAAAGTGTGAACTCGCCTTGCCACTGATCTTCAAATATGGCATGTAGTCTGTTCCTTTGAACTTCGGACTAAAACCTGTAGAACTGTCAAACTACAATTTTACTCTCTCAAGTCAGAGTAAAAGGAGAAGAGATGCAGAAGTGCACGGGAACGCAAAAAGCACTATTTCCTGTAAAAACGTCAGTCGGTTTGTTTACATGTCATTTGTACAACACTTATTTGGCTGAAATATCACTAACTAATTATTAGAATCCATACATATTCAAATATTTCGTTGTTTACTTCCATTTTTTGTACAAATATGAGGTTCTTCGCTTACACCGCCTTCTGTTTTTGTTTGCACATGCAAATCAGCTGATCGTTTGACACTTTTCATGAGCTTACAGGAAAAAAAACTCCGGACTAAATCCTGTAACTTCTGACTAGGAACAGTTGCTCAGTTACTCTCTCAAATGTGTTCCCACTTACAGGTTTTATGTCAATAGGAACGACTTCCTGTAAGTTCTGACTAAATCCTGTAAATCGGACTGCTATTGGAACGGACTAATGGCTAATCATCTGTCAAAGCACGCTTCAAAAAATATCGCGGTTTCTTGCTAATTTCAATTACTAGGTGACCAATATTAAAGTGGCTGGAAAAAATATGGAAAGGTAGCAAAACTTTAATCATTGCATTTGGCACATGAAAATAATATTCGATTTCAATCGAAGAGATATTAAACATCTTGCAATTATTACACCACATAAAGTTCTTTCTGATACTGATGTATCAATTTTGCCGCTACTCGAGCAATTTTCTGCATTGGTAAATGGTGCAGACATAATTGAATTTAAATTTCGCAAATTGAGGCTGAGTGAATGTAACTTCAAAAACTGTACCAATATAGAACGTTTTTGGGATCAAGTAAGTTTGATTAAAAATGGCTTCGGTGAAGTGGCCTTTGGAGAATTGTGTGATTTAGATCATAACTCTTTTAGTCTGCCGCACAGTTCCGCAGCAGCTGAGCGCAAATTTTTTGATTTAGCGTTAATAAAAACGAAATTTAGAAAGAAATTGTAATTTAAAACTCATAAAATCATACCGATTATTTCACGTATTAAAAGGATTAAAAATGAAAATGAATAAAAAAAAATGTAAATAAGCAAAATGATTAAAATTAAGTGAAATTAATGTTTAATTTCTAACCTAACCTACATGTGTATGAAGCAGAAAAAAGTGAGCACGGTGGCATAGAGAAGAAACTTAACTTTTCCTCGAGTTGTGAGAATAACAAGCACAACCAATTTGACAGCTAACGATTTTGATTGAGATTATATTTACATATATGTAAACGTACTTTTATGCCTTGCCGTATGCATATGTTTACACATCAAGTTTCAAGAGTACCTAGTACTCACGCCTTTTTTAAAGGGATGAAATATAGCAGAATGCCCACTTCTCCTAACACACAAATTAGCCATAAATTGTCTGATGCATTAATATTCACTCAATATATTCATTTCATATCTGGGGGATAACAGAAAAATGAGTACAAAAAACGCTTGCATTGCCACGTTGGTTACCGATATCACTAAGGAATCGGATTTTGACATTGTCCTTCCTCGTAAAGCGAATATACTAACTTTCTGGCTTATTATCGTGCAAGAATGATAGAATACAAGATTGCGCCGATTGCAGCAGAATTCGTGAGAGCAATTTTAGCGTGACGTCATCGTAGAGTTGACAACTGAGAGCGGCGAGAATGAGGGCGACTAGTGATGTGCTGAATTGTCCCCAATACTCGGTACCCAATACTTAAAAAAGATTTCGGTACCCTATATTTCCTTTTCGGTATCCGATACCGATTATTTACATTAAACCCTCGCCATTATATGCATTTCAGGTTTAGAAAAAACTTTCATTACTAATTTATATGATATCGGCTAAAACACTTGAACTTATCGCCACAGAAAAATATTATTTTATCAGTTTTAACCTTAGTCGATCCAAGGTTTAAGAAAAATACTTTGACCGATGAAGAAGCCTTTCAGGGGAGAGATTCTGTAGCAAGTTAGCGACAAGTTTCGGATCGATATCGCACTTGTTGACTTACAAATATTTGATATCAAACGTCGACAAAACCGATACCGACTCGAAAATTGTCGTTAACTGGTTACAGAATCTGTCCCAGGCCTACAAAAATGATATCGTCCGATTCAGCTGGAACAAAAATGCTTCAAACAAGTAAGGGTTTCTCTGTATTATGGCATCCAACCGACATATATACATCTTTCATTTGAATCAGTAAAAAAGTTCTATTGGCTCTTACATTCGGGTTTTGTTAGGCGTTTTTTCCATATTTTTGGCCTATGTGCGCTTTTATTCGAAACCTAAATGTTTCGGTACCGAGTATCGAGAGTATTGGGTACTTAAAAGTATTGACTCAGCACATCACTACTGCTGTCTTCTCTACTATGACGTCACCAAAACAGCTGATTCTGTCAAAATCACTGAGAGCCGAGTAGCGGTATCGTCATCGGCGCCACCTCTGTATTCTCTCCACCGTGATTATCGTGCATCTCACACTGAAGATTTTCATCGAAAGGCAATATTTATACCGCTATTGGACAATATTTTCCTCGATCTCTGAGAAAGATTGCCGAAAGAGACACTAAGCATATCTGATTTGAACTTATTACTTCCATCTAAAATTGGCGAATATAATACATTATATGACAAAAATAATTTAAATTGCGCGGTGTTACACTGATCATGAACTTTTTAAGTTACCTGCTAGGTCATAGGGCTGGTCGAGCAATTGACGAAACTGTGTTTAACATTTTTTTAACACCCTCAAATTCTCGACTTATTTAAAAAAAACAAAAAACATTTTTAGCTAAACCATTTTTAGCTCTGTTATTTTTTTACCCAATTTTAAGTTTTATTATAACTTTGGAAAGAATATTATTTGTACTATTTATAGAAATAATAAGTTTTGTGAGTACATTGTAAACGTGTGGAAAATTTTTGGAATAAGTCTGAAGTTAACACAAACTTTTATTATTTTTCCCACTCGACATAATTTTTTTCCAAAATTTCAAAAGAAAATAGTCTCCGTCAGTAATTACTTCGAAAATAATGTTCAATTCCGAGTAAACTAGGTACCTTTTATAAAAAGCAATGGACAATTTGGGAAGTTATGAATTTTCTTAAGATTTTTCCAAAGTCATTTCAATGTAATTTCACAGAAAAATTGAATCAGTTCGACTGGATTAATTTCGAGGTTTCAATAGTTCGTATAGAAAAATTTTAATTTGTCTCTTTAAAAAATGTCATAACTTCATAATCTGTTTATTGATTTTTATGAATGGCACCTAGTTTTACTCGGAATTATTGCTTTTTATAGCTCATTCAATTTCAGTACAAAAAGTGAACGCTTGAAGCTTCTCGTGCTGATTTCTGAGAATTTTTTTGGATAGAGATGTTTCACATTTTCATCCACACAAAATACTTGTCTATATATATGTTCTAAAATACTCGTATTTTTATATCGAAGAATATGCACAATTTCAAACTTGGGCCTTATTGTACTCAAATTAAATTGGCTATAAAAATGCATGCTCAAAACTTTTCTAAAAAAATCTGATTCAAAAATTTAAAATTTTGATAGGAAATTTTTGAAATTGGTTGAGTTCTCGCGAATTTCGCATTTATTGGCAAATTTTACGGGCAAAATTACTTGATTTCAGCATGATTTGTTTATGAATTGCGAATGAGCCGTAAATTACGATAATGTGAATATGCTTTATAAAATACTTTTTCTGTTGAAAATTTGAAAATCGCTAATACCCCGATAATTACGCGGTTTGAAAAAATTATGTTACATTTTTATTTGTGTGGTTAATTTATCCTTATTTGACAAGTTGTCGGTGAGCATTTGAAATTTTCTATGTAAATAACATGTAAAGAAATTTGTTTTCAAAAGGAATACAAGTTTTTTTGGGCATAACTATTCTTGTAGGCCATTAAATTCTGTAAAAAATTACTCTGAAGTTGATTGTCTCAGAGACGATTAAGTGTATTAAATATGTTGCTCATATTGCTAAACGAGGAATAGCGTTGATACAAAATTATAATCGAGCTTTGAAGAAAGACGAAGAACAAGAAATTTCTTTTGCAAGTAATACAATGGCAATTAAGTAATTTAAAAATAGCCAAAATTTGTTAAATTGTTTGACTTGTGTTTAAAGAAACCTTGAATTTTTTATTTATTCGTTACTTAAAATTCGTACTTAAAATAATTATAACAAAAAATTTTGGTGTTTTCAATGTGGAGAATTGGTCCTCCTGGAATGTTAAAAAATTCTGGTCA
>NW_023467199.1:0-6816 GCF_013731165.1 Rhagoletis pomonella
CAGAGAACGTATATTTATAGAGAAGGTCCAAGAACGGATCAGCGTGGAAACTGTCAAATACCAACAAAACTGGCGAAGCGCATTTTAAGAGCGGCCAGCAAGAGACAATCGAATTTTAACAGAGCCCAGCCAGAAGCAAAATAAACTTAACAGAAATTGTCTCATCAAAGCAAATGCATATTTTTCTTGTTAGAAATGAAATGCTGATGGCTTTTTACGTTTTTACCTCGCTTTTATTGTTCTTTAAATTGGTTAATTATTTAAAATAAATGCATGCATAGGTCGAAATATGTAATATGTACATATATGTATGCGAGAGATACAATTTTGTGAATCTAAAAAGTGAAAGTTATGCAAATATGTAGCATGCAGTTGGCAAATTCGTGGGTGATTTGCCGTCGGCATTTGGGTAGAAAAAATCGACTTTTACTTCTTTACCGATTCATATGGTAGATGCTACGCTATTTTCAATGCAACAAACCACGGTTTTCTAGCTGCCTTAGTTTTTCCCCAAATTCACTTTAAAGATGGACACATTGACCAAAAAACGCAAATGCGCACTGTTTGGTGATTTGGTGTCGGCATTAAAAGCGAAGAAACTCGGTTTTTATATTTTTAGCGATTCTAATGGTAGTTTATAGGTACGCTATTTTCAATGCAACAAAATTCAGTTTTGTAGCTGCCTTAGTTTTCTCACACATCCACTTCAAAGATGGATACATTGACAAAAAACGTACAAATGCATTGATTGCACTGCACGTGTTAATTTCAAAGTTGTTTTTGTCGGAAAAGTTATTTATATTGCGAAAAACTGTGCATTATCATTTTTCACTGCTATACTCGTATTATATATAAATAATGGGGCATATGCATAGTTAAAATAAAGCCGACACTAAAGTTAGTTACAGCTTTTTCATATCACTTTCAGTGGACTAGACATCTGTGAAAAAAAAGATGCAACTAACTTTCTTATTTGGGACTGATAAACTTAAACTTAGAGTAGACTTTATTTCATATACGAATAGGTATGCCCCAATAGTTTTGGAGTCCAATGAAAATGCATTTCCCCATGCATACGTATGTACATACGTACTCCATTAAATGATAACGTTTTTCCATGCATACATATATATGTATGTATGTGCATATTACTGCCAAAATACTACGCCCATACACACAAATGTACATATTTACAACTCATTGCACATAATTACACGCATACTCAAATCCAACAATAACTATTTCTTTCATAAACGCATGCGCGCATTTCTCAAGGCCAAGTAAATTCATTCATAAAAATAACCGCAGCACATCTCCCCGCAAATTCATCACCAACAAGCGCAACTTTGTCAATCCGACACAAAAATTCTAAAATCTTAAAATGAAGAAATCTCGGCCAGCCAAGTGAAAATTGGCAATTATTTCTCTATATCCAGTAAAATAAGTTATCTCGAATCTTGGCAATTTTTGGTAATTTTTGGTAGTTTTTGACAAAACACTCTATTTCTCTGTTCCATACCAATATTTCAATCATTAACTAGTATTTTAAAGTGTCATTTTAATAAACATTAAATAAAAGTGTATGTTTTCTGCAGCAAAATACATTAATTTTTTTTTAATAAAATCAAAACTTGTAAAATCACAAACATATGTGGTTTTATCGGAAGTTCACAGATGTAACGTGGCAACTTGGCTCGTTTTCATATTTTTCGGTCCGAAATTGTAAAATTTTTGTCCATGCCGCGCCACAAATTTTGTACAGGTGGGTCAATGTGCCTTGAACAAAATTTACATATATACAAAAAAAATATTTTATTTATTTTTTAATATTAAAAATTTCTATACTTCCAAGCGTTTATAAAAATATATTTACATATATGCACGAACGATTTTTAATATTTTTCATCCCTAAGCAAATCTTCAGTACCATAAAAGATTCAAACACATCAAAGTACAAGCAATGCAATGTTCAACCTAGTGCTACTCCACTGTACATGTGTATATGAATGTATGCATGTATGCGTGTAAAAAATGTCAATTCCAGAAATTGAATGATTTGTGTGGATGGAAGCGGCTAGGGGAAGACGAAAGCAGATCAATCGTATATATGTATGCACATATGTACATTTAGAAATGAATACATACTTACATTTTTACGCGTTTGTCTTTTTGGCAGAATGAAAAAATTGATGACAGAAATAATTTCATTGAAATAAAGCTTATTATTTTTATTTTATTATTTAATACAAATAATACAACTAGCATACATAAATGAATTTACATTAAACCTGTAAATAAAAAATATCTGTAATGAAATAGAAGAAGAAATTGAAATTTAAAATTATTTATTTACATATATCAATTTGATGGTTAAATTTATTAAAAGTATGTAAATAAATATACAATTTTAATGAAAATGTTCATAACTGTCTAAAAAAAAACAAAATTAATAGATTATAATCTGAAATAAAGTGAAAAATAAAGAAAACTTAATTGATAAAAATATAAAAAAATACGGCAGACTTAGTTTCTACCAGGAAACATTTGGTAGATTAAGCCCCCACACCCAGCGATCGGAATACAATCGCTTACGGCAAGGTGTCTGCCACGTGGGGGAAAAATATAAATATGCACACGAGTAGCGAAACTGCCATCCATCCAATGACAGCTTCTTACACGACTTAATTAGTATTAAGTTGTTGAATTTTACCTGCCTATTAAAACACAACTCAATCCATCGTGATTGAGTCGAAACCCCGGTGTTTTAAAAAACTAGGCTCAAGTACATCTCTGTAAGTAAAAGAAAACACGTGGAAAAGCTGTAAATAAAAAATAAAACAAAAAAGAAAAGAGAAAAAAGAAAAAGGAAAAAAAAAGAAAAAAGAAAAAAAGAACGCTGGGACCCGGCCTGCAAGTTACAATTTTTTCAGCTTCGCGTCGCGTTTTCGACTCTTATCAAGATTATTCGTTTGCGAAAGCCACTTGGCATTTTTAAATAAAAGAACCGTTATTAAGAAATCAAGCAATTTAAACCGATGATCTCTACATTCGCCGACTTCGTCAAACCAATCGGGAGACACCTCTTTTGTTTGTTTCTGTATTGCGGACAACATCTTAGACTTAACTCCGGCAATGTGAGAAAATTTCGTGAAAAGCTGGCGGTACCACGCCATTTGAAGTCGGCACACCTCGAAAAGGTTATCTTCGGGATTGACAAGTCTCAGATCGTTGTCACCCTTATAATTTTTTGCTTTTATAAGGGCCTCCGAATGTAACTTCAAATCCTCCTGCGATTTTGTCATGGAGGAGGCGCATATGTCGCAATTAAGGTTACGCAGCAATTTTTGGTATATACCATAGCCTACGTAATAGCGCTGCACCTGTACCTCAGCTTCTTGTTCAACGAAATTCTCGTCATCTATATCTATTTCATCTACCGCGAGCTCCTCACATTGCGTTTCGTTGCATGTTTCTTCAAGATGACGATCTTCTGGACATAAATCCCAGTCTAAATTTATATCATCGTCATCTTCGCAATTGGTTCCCTTATTTTCGAATCGTTGACGAAGTATTTTCATGGAGATCAACCGCTCGACAATATATTGAACGTCATGTGCAGACGGATGGGTATTAATACCTTGGCTAGCGCGAATTCTATAAAAAAAATTTTCCAAAGCATCCTGATTCATTTTACCGAGAAAAATAAAATTTAAGTTAGCGTGCTGATCGAAAATTTCTTCAGAAAGTTGCTGCATCGCCAAAATAGTAAGGCGGAAACCGTTAATACATTTAATTAGTGAACCCGAGTTATTAGGAAATTTAAATGAATCAAGATACTTAATATACCCGTTCAATCGTTCAATTTTTCCCGTGTCCCCGCGCCGTATTGGACTTCTTAACGGATTGTTCGTTGAAAAATGTTTTACGTCGAGTTCGTCAAAAAGATCGTTCATTTTCTTGACGAAAATCTGTGTGGGCTTAGCGCAATTTACCACATATTGGTCGTTGCCTAGTAAATTTTGGCTATAGGCCATACCAATGCCCGCCGCTACCGAATTGCTCAGCACTTGGGTCGCGCGCGAAACACTCATTTTTTCAAAGAATGCAGGATAGACGTGGGCTTCCGTTAATTTAGGGCAAATTTTAAAATGAGGATTTTCCTTATCAATGGCGTACAACTTTCTAATTACTTTAAAACTGGCTATGCCATCAGAAGTTTGGATATCGTACTTTAGCAACGTATTGCGAACGGACTTTATAAGATGGCAATAGTCAAACAAACAAAAAATTTTTGAGTCTTCATGAACAAAGTAAGTTTTACTTACAGAAACTTTTAAAATATTAAAAAGATTCGTGTTGGCCGGACCTTGGTCACAAACCAACCCCTTGACGTTAAGTCCAATTTTTTGAAGTTCGGTTAAGGTGCGTCTCAAAATGGAATGTAGTTCTGCGCCATGAAGGCCATTTTTGGTTATATAGTAAGAAAAAACATACTTCCATTTTGAGCATAGCCCTTTAACCATAAAAAAACAACACTTGTTCCCTACCTCTGATTTGCGTTGACCCTCCCCAAGGTCTACAAATCCATCGATTAAGTCTCTGGATTTGTTATACTGAAGATCTGATTTTATAGATATTTCATCAAACAATAGTACGCATATGCGCTCGGAAGCGAGCATTTTCTGGACGACTTTTTTTAAATTTTCAATGACATTGGCATCGAAACCAGGAACAACATACCGTATGGGGCGCCAACGCAATAGAGATGTTTTATTTGGTAAATTAAAACCTAGATCGTCTCGCATAAAAGTGTAAGATTTATTTGACAAATAGTTTATATTTTGTGCCAATGCCCTTTCCCCCTCGCTATAGCGTAAATTTTTAGCACTGACGATCATTTTAGCAAATGTGATAGCATCACTGCTAGCACATTTATCTGCTATTATTGCATGCTTATGCAAGTTCCGCCATTGATTTTTCAAATCCTCATTCTCTTTCTCAAGCTCTTTAATACGCTTGTTTAATTTTAACTCGTTACTTCGATAATATCGAGTGGCTTGAGCAAATCGTTCGCTGGCGGAAGTGGTGTTTAAGCCCAAACAGATTTCATTTCCCGTACGCGGCGCGCTTTTTTCCGCGAGAAGTGAAAATTTTTCGAATTCTTCTAAAGTTATATCGCCGTTTTCTTCTTTAACGACGCGTCTTGAATACGTTTTTGTGACCGGGGGGAAAACCCATTCAGAACAAACACTAGGCGACCGACTTCTAGTGATGTCTGACTCTAAATACAATGAAGGCACCGCACCTTCTGAAAGTTTAAATTTACCCAAAAATTCCGGCTCAAAGTGGCGTTGGCAAACGAATAATCGGTCGGCGTTTAACGCTTGTACTTTGCAAGCCAGGGCCCAACGCTGCCGAAGTTCTCCAGCCCTAGGAAAGGCAAACAAGCGCTTTTGCTGAGAAACACAGCCCGTGATACAGCAGCTTCGCTTGGGCTTGGAAGCGGTACAGCTATGCGGAGGGTCTCCATCTATCCCTAATTGAGAAACGTTTTTATATACAAACTTCACCTCCCGACATTATTCCAAGAAAAAAAATTTAAGTATCTAACAGTATGAAAAATAATGAAAATATTGAAAAAATGTATAAAACAATTTCGATTTAATTTAATCAAAGCAATTCCAATGCATGAAAAAAGAATTATTCCATAAAAAAAATCTTCCGAAAAATTTGCTAAGTACCTACCAAAAATTGTATATTGGTTGAGGAAGAAAAATTATTAAAATATCGAAAAAATAGGCTATAAAATGCGCCAACAAAATAATTATAAAAAATCAACGCGAATTTTAAGACACTTCAGACATTCACATTATAATAATAAATTGTAATTGGCGTCTTTTGCCTTTATTTAATGTTTCTTAATTTTTTATAAAAGGATATGTAGCTCAAATCGAGATTTCAAACTTTAAAAGTAGTCAAAAATGGTCAGACTGCCGCATTATTTTGTCGACCACTGTTTGTTTTCATATAAGAATATATATATGTACATACATACGCGAATACAATGCGCCAACAAAATAATTATAAAAAATCAACGCCAATTTTAAGACACTTCAAATATCCACATTATTATTATAAATTGTAATGGGCTTCTTTTGCCTTTTTTAAAGTCTATTAATCTTTTATAAAAGAAAAATTGTCAAAAATGGACAGAATAATGCCGGATTATTTTGGTGACCACTGTTGCGTTTTCATATAAGAATGTATGTATGTACAAACATATATACGCATTCACTAAGGAGGACGTGACTCCACTGACTTTTAAATACATATTTAATATATATGTATTTCATCTGGAGCACTCTTCACTTTTTAAAACTATATTTTGAAACGCACTAAACACTTTAAACAATTTTTTCGCCACTTTAAATTAATTCACCGGCCTATGGAAAAAAAAACTAACCTGCCTAATATGCACTTTTATTATATGATTATTAACTTACCCAAGTTGAGCGTTGGAAGGGCACCCTTCCTCAGGCATTTTCCACCCACTACTTCGGGTTCGAAATGCTGGATGCATACGAAGGAGTTGTGGGGTGGCAGCTTCTTCATGGGGTCGATCCCCATATTCTCCATCCATCTAAGGGCTTCTCCGGGATCCTGTGGAAAAGAAAAAAAACGGGAATCATTATTCATATTTTGGCAAGAGTGGGCGCGGCATTTTCGCGTTCGCGGTGCCATTTTTGAGGTCGAAATCAAAAAAAGTTTGAAAAATACTCCGATGGCAAGAAAGTTTTCGTCAAACTAAATGGCCGT
>NW_023467200.1:0-6814 GCF_013731165.1 Rhagoletis pomonella
CTTGCACAGAAGTTTCAGTGATTTCCTTGGAAACCAGCTGCCATTTAGTTTTGAATTGTTGTGCGTTTTTTACAGCTTTGTGGGTCTTTAGAAGTTTGGATTTCATAACGGCCCAGTAGGTTTCGATCGGCCGATGCTCTGGACAATTAGGTGGATTCACCTCTTTTGCTACAAAATACACTTTGTTTCTATGTTACCATCCTAAAGCCATTTTTCCGTAATGACATATCGCGAGATCAGGCCAAAAAAGCACTGGATCTTTATGAAGCCGTATAATAGGTAAAAGTCGCTTTTGCAGACACTCCTTAACATAAATTTCTTGGTTAATTAAACCAGTGCTTACAAAAGGATCACTTTTGAAGCCGCATTGGCAAATTGCCTGCCAAATGAGAAACTTTTTGGGAAATTTGTTAAACTTTTTGTTTTTATATTTATCTGCAACATTGCCTCTTTTATTTGCAGTGTGAAATTCGCGGCCCCGGATTTGTTTAAAATCGGCTTTTACGTACGATTCGTCATCCATAACAATACAGCCAAATTTTTGTATGAAACTGTCGTACAATTTCCGAGCACGTTGTTTCGCCAACAAATTTTGCTTACCGTTGCGATTAGGTGCTGCATTCACTTTGTAAGAACGTAGTCCTGCTGTTTTGCATACTTTTTGTATATACGAAGACGACATGTTTAATTTTTTGCCGACATCTCTTACCGAAAGTCCAGGATTTTTCTTAAAAGCAGATAACATTTCCTTTGCCTTAATTTCGCAAGCAAATCCGTTTTTTCTGCCACTACCAGGGTTCCTTTTTAAAGATAAACATTCATTGTATTTTTTAAGCACATAAGTAACGGTAGACTTTGGAAATTTTAGCTTTTTTGCGATGTCGTTATGGAACATGCTGGGATTTTCTAGCTTTTTGCGCAATATTAACTCGCGATCGATTTCTTTCTTGGTCCTCGTTTCTACACTGATTTTTGTTACTAAAAATAAATGATGCAGTAAGGTGGAAAATGCTTCCAGCTTTTTAAGTGTCTACCGATTTTTATTTTAATGTTATGATTAACCGAGCTATGCTTGGTTATGTGCGACCAGTTTTTTTCGTGTACATTCTTTATCGTCTAGTAGTGCACGTAACCCACTAAGGTTACTCCTCTTAAATGAAATGCAGTACTGTATAAAAATCCTCCTATTAAGTTTTAGTGAATCTCAAGGCTCTTTATATCAGTTGTACATCATGCATATGTTTACACTACAAAATATTCCACAACACTTTTCCAAACTCATTCAAAAGTAACAGACACTACCTGGCACTCTACATTGCATAACCACCTGAAGGAGGAAGCTCGAGTTTGGGCAAATCATGCAACCATCTCAGGCACTGACACCACTTCAAAAATTATATTGGCTGACTGATATACTGAAACTTTTCCAGTCGACAGTCAAATTTGTTACCAAACGCAAAAACTTGTCATACAACTTTAGTGGCACTCAAAACTTTTCCAAACACTACTGCTGCGCCCGCCGAAGTAAATGTACATATGTACCAGTATTTGCAAATAAAAAGTGGAATGCTTTCAAAAGCAGCCCCGTTTACTTAACTGCAACATACGCCAGAAGTTCATTTATTTAATTAGTGCGAATATTTACGTACATAAGTACATATGTGTGTAGGTGTTTTCATATAGTTATAGTATGAGTGTGTCAAGGTTTATTTCATGTCTCTGCGATTAGTTAAAGCGTACTTCTACATCGGTTTGAGTGAAGAAAGTTCTTTACTGCGACACATGGAATAACTGTTAAAGAACTGGATATAGAACTTGCTTGTCTCATATTATTGAATTTCAAGTGTCTATTGAAATTGTGAATAAGTATGCAGGTGGGTTGACGTGCTTTCGATGGGTTGGCCTTTGTGATACCACTATGAACGATACCTCCTAACGTTTCGCAGTAAAAAGATGTCAGTTCCTAAGAGATCTTGCGGGACTGATAGAAACTGCGATCCCAGCCATATTTTGGCAGTCTGAGTTGACATGATTCTACTAACAGTGTGATGTTTAATCTTACTGCATGAATCCCCATTGCACAGTATGCTGTCAATACACACACCAGAATTGAAAGCTGAAGCTTTTTGAGGCTAAGGCGATCCCTAGACCGTCTCCGGTTCACCCTCCACCAGAAGTAGCAATACATGAGCATAGATATAAAAATAAGTAGAATGTTCCACAGACGTCTTATATTTAGCCTTAATAGTGCTAAGAAAAAAAGGAGATCTACGTACTAACCCCGAAGTGATTATAAGTCTACAGAATTCCTTAACATATTTGCCAATATATAGAAGTAAGTATTTGCTCACATCCATGAAGTATTTTACACAATTTACTATAGTATGTAACTTTCGTTAGTTAGGATTTGTTAAGTTCCTGGCCAAAGGTTGCTTTCTTTTGAAGAATTTTCGACAAACTAAATTTTCAACAAACTCAACCAATTAGCAGGTGTCCGAATTTTGGCAATGCTCGCCTAAATACTACTTCTGATTGTAATTTTTTTGTTTTTTAATTTTTTCACCATCCCGGCTGAAAGACATCACTCAAAAATCCGAGGCTTGCTGCTTGTGCTGAGCTATTCAAGTACGGCGGCGAGAAGCTTGTAAGGTGAAAGCATCGACTCTTATGCAGAAATTATTAAATTAAAGTGTGTTCTTCCCTATCCACAAGAAAGTCGAACCCATCAATCGCGCTTACTACCGCGGGAAAAGATTTCTAAGCATAGATTACAAGGTCTTATCGAGCGTATTGTGTAAAAGACTGAAGCCCACCGTCAACAAACTGATTGGGCCTTATCAGTGTGGTTCAGGCCTGGCAAATTTACCATAAGCCAGGTATTGACATTACGCCGAACTTTAGAAAAGACTTGTGAGAAAAGGATCATCACCACCTATTTGTCGACTTCATAGCCGCTTTCAATAGCACTAAAAGAAGTTGCCTAAATGCCGCGACGTCTGAATTTGGCATCCTCGTATAGCTGATACGGCTGTGTAAAATGACGTTGAGGAATAACACCACCTACGTCAGAATTGGGAAAGACCTCTCCGAGCCATTTGCTGCCAAACAGGGTTTCAGAAAGGGCGACTCTCTCTCATGTGATTTCTTAAATCTGTTGTTGGAGAAGATAATAAGAACTGTACCGCTCAGGAACAATTTTTTACAAGAGCGTACAATTGCTGCCTTTTCTAACTTGGAAAAGGAAGCAAAGCGAATGGGTCTGGTGGTCAACGAGACCCCCACTGGGACGGAACGAGGAGAAGGACTTGGCAGAAGAGAAGCGGGTGCTCGAATTTCCAAAGATTAAACGCAGGAATCAAAATTGTCCGGTTAGAAAAAAGCGATAAAGATAAGTCACAGGTTCACCACGACATTTTTTGACATTTCTTTAAAATCTAACTTTTTCAAACTACTATAATAGATGAAAATTACTTAAAGAAATGGTAGCATTAAAGAAAATCTGAAAAAGCCACGAAGTTGGACCTCAAATTCCAAGGCTAGAGCAAAAATTGAACTGCTAAATCTAGCCTCAACCCACACGCTATTTAGAATAGGACCAAGACAGTAATCAGCGATTCAGCGTGCGGAGAAGATGAGCTTCCAACCCGTGGAAAACGCTTATTCACTTCTAGGTCCAACATATATATACACCATTGTTCGAAACTGTACTGACCGCTGCTTCAGGACGCGTACCGCTATAAAAATTATTTTACCGAAGCGAGAGCTACTGCTCCGCGGCAAAAAGTTGCCCGTCGCTAGTCTTGATGATTATCAAATATAATTTTCATAAGGTGCGACCTGTAATACAGTGACATAACAACTTTTTAGTCGATCTCCCGAAGTTCGGCTTTTCGTTAAGAGGCCAGATCAAGGAAACCCGATCATGGACTTCAACTCAGCACACCCCCAAACATTAAAATTACACAATTTCAATAGCTTAAATTTTCAGTTTAGAAGAAGTACAACGACCAAGCGTTTGCAAATTAAATATACGGCATAAAATAACTTTTCTTGATTTCGTCCCTTTGGCAACAACAACAACTTAATATTTGACAGACGCAACCGTTTGTTCAAAATGTTGAGGCCAATAGAAGTAATTCTCGTAGTTTCAAGTATACAATTGTTAATTAGTATGAGTAAATATTAAAATTCATTTCTTAGCAGTTCTCTTTTGTGCTAAAAGTGAGCGAAATTTCAAAGTAATTTGACTGCCATTCGGTTGTAATCACGCCAATAAATTACTTTGAGAAGAAGAAAGAAATGCATTTAACACTCCACTTTTCTGCAAGGAGACAAGTTTTTTATTTAACCACTAAGTATGTACTGCTCTGTAGATTTCTCTTTACTGAAGCTATGCGTTAAATACACTTTTCAGCATTTATTTCGCTTTTACTATTTTTCAAATCGAAATTTCAAATAAAAATTGTCGCTGCCCCCAGCACTTCTCAAATGTCCACTGTGCCGCCGTCCAATTAACTGAGCATTTTCTGCGCATAAATCAATTACTTTTCAAGAGGCGCCGCTGAAAGACTAGCAAGGCTGTAAACCACGTCACTTTCAAAAGAACTCTATGGCGCATCCACCCGTCGCTCCACTTCATGCCCCGTTTTCCCGAACAATTTCCGTTCAAAGTTACTACTTTTTGCCCAGCGGCGACTAGTGCAAGACAAAGTGCAAGCATGAAAAGCGTGGCGAAAAAGTGTATAACCCCTAAACAAATAAAATAAAAGCGTAAAGTAAAATACAACAATTTATCGCTAACAGCATAGAATTGTCGCAGCAATTCACGCAATTGTTGCGTCGCGCACAGGACACCAGGACACTCCGCTGGCAGCGGCGACTGTGACGGCGCAGCAGCGCCATTAATAAGCGCAATGAAAAGCGGCAAATGAATTAAAACTACTGAATAGGATAGTGCAAGAAGTTGAGCGATAAAATAGGAAGGAGCAAGAAAAAAAAATTGAATTTTTTGCTCCTCTCAGCAAGGCTATGCCCAGCTGCCACATTCAATGTTGAGACTATTTTATTTAAACATTTATTTTTAATTTTTTTTTTTTAGCTAGACGCAAAATCTTCTGCTGCTGGTTTCACTGCAGCTATAACGAAGTAACAATGCAACGCTTTCGCTTGGAAAAGACACAATATGCTGCAGCTACACTTTTGTTTGTCTTTTTTTTCTATTGAACATAATCAGTAACCGTTAGATTCGAAGGCAACAATTGCAATGACCTAAGGATGAATACGCGTTTGATTCTCTTCTTTGTAGTGCGATCAGGCAGCGGTGGGCATTGTAGCGCCTGTGTAAAATAGGAAATGTTAAAAAAACTCAGTTTGAAATATTTTAAAAGTGAATTCTTTGAGTTGCGTTCAATTACAAAGATAAATAAATATAAAAAAAAATAAATCAGTATTTTAAGTGTTCAATGAACAGTGCTCAGAGAATGGGGATTGCAAAGGTCTAATTAGAGCGCGCCGCAAGACAACCTGCGTTCGTGTCGCTGAAATTTCAATATTCCTTCATTTTGTAAAGAAATACAGGCATATCTTAGCTTCCTAACGCAAATCCTTTCCTGATGTACAGAGAGATATCCTTACAGAGAATGGCTCTTTCAAACCTTCGCCTTTTTAAATTTTTTGTCATATGTACTGTCGAATAAATAGAAATTTTCCACATAACAGTGCACAGAATTAGTTCAGCCACTGTCTAATAATAACAACCAAAATAATTACATATATGTATGTACATTAGGCTGGGTCGATTTTGTATAATGGAAAATAAAGGCCATTTGATTGTACTTTGATAGTAGTATTACGTTCTTTTAGGACTAGAAAAATAATAATTGGTCACAAAAGACTAAAACAAAGCTTGTCTTGTAGAAAAAATTAATTTTGGCTCTTAACATCTAGAGAATATAAGCACCTTAAACATACCCTAGAAATAAGAATACCGTTCTTGCCTTCTTTCGTCTGTAGGCCAGCGAAACAATCAATAGAAAAATCTATGTTTGTTAAAAAATTGTATGTAACTTGAATAGTAACCCTAAACTATAGAACTGCCACAATAGTTGCCCGTTAATTTATGTGATTTGGGTTTCCGGATTAATTCTATAATATAGAAACCAAATCGTTTTGCTAAACCTTAAATTCGTAACAAGGATTCGTATTATCCGACCAGTTTGCTTTGTTACACTTGGTGATGGATTACAGGCTCATAAAACAACATATTTTCACTATTACAAAAGGATGAAATGATAATAAAAATTTCGACCCGCCCTAATATACACATACGTACGTAATTACACGTATAATTAATACTTAGATAAAATACGACCTTTTAATTCTACTATGTTTCATTTAGAAAACATTAAAAGGGCCTTTTCTAACAATTTGCTGTATAAATATGTATAGATTGTTTTAAGTGTACTGTAAATATTTGCACGCAATACACACCCATGTACGTAAATGTCCACTTTGGGGAAATATAAGTGCCACTACAGCTCAGTGCTTCGGAGCACGCCGATCAGTATACTCTGTTACCACGGCAAAGTGCCAACGCATGAAGTATTCGATATTTCTTTTTTTTGCTGGCAGTCAAGCCAAATTTTGCCAAATTTTCAAAAATTGTCTCCACTAAAAATTTAATACTCAGCAGCGACTTACTAAAATTGCTACATGTGATCCGCAAGGAACGTGATTTCAATACCATCGCAATTTGCCAGGCACCAACCCAGGACTGCATTTTTGATAAAGTTCTGAAGAAAATAACGATGCCTGT
>NW_023467201.1:0-6814 GCF_013731165.1 Rhagoletis pomonella
GACATTTACCATCTAAAACGGATCTCGTGTAAAGGCAAAGCGTACGCATTTAGCTGACTGCTGCAGCTGAAGAACAGATTCTTGAGCCATGAATATCTGCACCTTTTTTAATCTCTCTTTTAAATTGCTGCCAATATCTTGCACATTCTTGATTTTTGTACACATATGTATAAGCATATCCGCTTGTGTTATATACTATCTTCTATCTATACATAGTGTTTAACTCCAGTGGTATATTGTCTATATTCACGAATGTATTTATTTTAAAAACTCGTAATTCACTTCTTCGCGTTATTATCTATTAGTTCACAATATAAATTCAAAATAAAGCAAAAAATAAACGATTTAATGTAAACGCAGAGATATACATATATTGTTTTTAATAAGCAAAAAACCAATCAGGGATAATTAGGGATGGGATGTGTGTTTCGAATCGGAAAAGGCCGTCTCGATGCCTCGGTTTGTATGTCGGAAGCCAACACTTCGTTTACGAGAAGGAGTTCGGGCGAACCGTACGGAGCGTCGCTGTGCTGACGTGTTCCGGTCTTGTGTCGATCGCTGTGGCGTACGACTCTTTTTCGTGTTTAAGGGGGTTCGGCTTCTACTAGCACGCCGAGATTGGCGGTTCAGTTGGGTACGTCTCTTGCTCTCCTGCTGCGGGGTGCGGCTTCGACTCGTCCGTCGCGGAGTCTGGTATCTGCTTCCGCGCCGCGGGGAGCGGCTTCTGCTTACTCGCCGCGGGGTGCGGCTTTTGCTCAGGCGCCGCAAGGAGCGGCTTCTACTTTCGCGCCGGTGTCGGGAATGAGAGTGCGAAGATCGGGCATGGGAATGCCTAATGGTCCGCGAGGTGGCCCGGTCGTAATCACGACGTCTGGCTTGTGTAGCTCGGGTCTGTCGATAACTGGGCTGACCTTCCTCGACGTGCAGCATGGTGTGATGGGCGAGACCGCATCTTTGGCAGCTATGCCGCGAGTCACAGCAGCCGGTGATGTGGGACCGGGCCAAACAATTGCGACAGTAGCCATGCCCGGGATTCATAGCCTTGAAGCCTTTGCAAAACCGCAGTGCGTGTTGGCGATGGCAGATCTGACAGCGGGTGACCTCGGCGTCGGACATGTTAACTGTAAATAGAAAGGGCTTTAGTGTTGGTATATGATGAGTTGAAAGCAAAGTGATTGTATAGGGATAATAAAGGGATTTATTAGTTACGAGGACGGCAAAACACACAACTTCACACTCGGACGTGTAAGTACGCCCGACTGCGTGCGGATATCTGCGACCCGGACATAGCTATCGGGTCCGCGATGAATTTTAATCATGCGTCCTAACCGCCATTCGTGCGGGGGTAGCGGCTCGTCCTTGATAACCACCATTTGACCTTCTTCGATCTCCTTCTGCGGATGTTGCCATTTATAGCGCTTGTGGAGCTCCTTAAGATATTCATCCTTCCATCTACGGCTAAACTGATGATGTAAAGCCTTCAGCTTTTCCCAGCGGTTGACCAGTGAGATGTTTTCCGCGTCGGGTTCGGGAATCGCCGTGAGTGGAGCGCCTCTCAGAAAGTGACCTGGGGTGAGAGCTAAAATATCATTAGGATCATGTGATAGGGGAGATAAAGGTCGGGAATTCAGAACTGCCTCAATACGGGTTAGAAGCGTGGAGAACTCTTCGGAATTGAATTTATGGTTGCCAGCTATCTTTTTCAAATGGGTTTTGAAGCTTTTGACAGCTGACTCCCAAAGGCCGCCCATATGGGGGGCACCTGGGGGATGAATACCCAGTCAACTCCTTGCGGGGAATAATTTGATAGAATGTCCTTGGAAACTTCTTTCGAAAACTCCAGAAATTCTCTGCTGAGCGCTCGGTGTGCTCCAACGAAGGTTGTGCCGTTGTCGGACATAATCTTACGAGGCAGACCCCTTCGGCCGACGAATCTTGCGAAAGCTGCGCGAAATGCTTCTGTTGTGAGATTAGAGCACAATTCTAGATGCACAGCCTTGGTCGAGAAGCAAACAAAAACCGCGACATAACCTTTGAGAAAGGTTGCCGTTCTGAGCTGAGACGCTTTAATCTGAAATGGACCAGCGAAGTCTACACCAGTTGTCGAGAAAGGGGTGGACAAAGTACAGCGTTCTGGGGGAAGCGCAGCCATGATTTGAGACTGAGCCCACTGTTTATGAAACGCACAGACCTTGCAGAGGTGGATACATTTCTTAATCTGCGGCTTCAGCCGGGGAATGTAAAACTCTTGGCGGGCCATGCGAAACATTAGCCTTTGTTCTGCATGCAGAGGTAGTTTGTGGAGGAAAGTCAGATACAAGCAACAAAATCGGGACTTTTCGGGCACAATTACGGGGTGGCGTTCATTATAACTGAGCCCGGATTGGGATAATCGTCCGTTTACCCTCAAGAGACCTTCTTTATCGAGAGAAGGGTTGAGAGTTAAGAGACAGCTTTTCTTTGACAAGGGCTTTCTTGCGGATAGTGCGCTTACTTCCTGTGCGTAATATCGTGATTGTGCCAACGAAAGGAGCCTTGTTTTGATAAACTGAATTTCGACCGGAGAGAGGGAATTTGTTGAGATACAGGGAGTATTTCTTCTTTTCGCGAGCCCATGGTTGAGGAACCAAAATACGTAAGCAAGCACGCGCAACGCACGGGGAAAAGATGAAAACCGTTCGAGCACATCGGCTGGCTCTTCTATAGCGAGATTGACAACTATGTTTCTTTGCTCGGGAGGCAAAATTGTCGAAACGGTAGGTTTTGGCTAGGCTTCTTCGGAGCGTAGAAGCCAATCTGGGCCATTCCACCAGAGCGTGTTGGACGCCAATTCTCGCGGATTACAACCTCGGGTACCCAAGTCTGCAGGATTTTCACGGCTGATGACATGCCTCCATGTGGCGTTATCAACGCTGCTCATAATCTGGGACGTCCGGTTAGCGACATACGTCTTCCAGGTGTGAGGCGGTTTTTCTAACCACGCAAGTACAATTTGAGAGTCCGACCAAAGGAACGTATTCTCTAAGTAGAGGTCAAGGTTTTCTCGTATGGACTTGACCAACTGGGCGAGCAAGACAGCGCCACAGAGTTCCAACCGCGGGGTACTAACGGTTCGCAAAGGTGCCACTTTTCCTTTTGCTGCTAAGAGGTGGCAGGCGACTTTTCCGTCAAGATCCGTTGTGCACAGGTAGAGAGCAGCGCAGTATGCCTTTTCTGAAGCGTCGCAGAATCCGTGAAGCTGGAGACGATGTATGGGTGAAAACTTTACCCATCGAGGGATTTCGATGGTCGAGATATGAGGTAAATTCTCTAAAATTTGATTCCATTTCACTAGAGATCCTGGCTTGACGCCTTCATCCCAATCGGTACCTTCTAGCCATAAAGATTGAAGAAGCAATTTGGCTTGAGTCATAATGGGCGAGAGCCATCCTGCCGGGTCAAACAGTTTTGCGATTGTTTATGAGATTTGCCGCTTCGTGGCAGTCTTTGTAGCATTAATGGGAGCAACTGAATAGGAAAAGGTATCTGAAAGAGCGTTCCATCTCATACCTAGTGTTTTTGTACTACTGGTACTCTCAAATTTTAGAAAGTCGGAATCAAGGAGATCTGACTTCGGGATTTTTTCCAGAATCTTTGGGCTGTTGGCCGTTATCTTGCGGAGTGGGAATCCAGCACTAGCGAGTGTCTTTATAACTTCTTATAATTTATTCACAGCATCTGGAATTGGATGGCTGCCTGATAAAATATCGTCTACATAAGTGTCTCGCAGAAGCACTTGTTCAGCGAGTGGGAACCTGTTGCGAGAATCCTTAGCCAATTGTTGAAGGGTTCTAATGGCTAGAAATGGAGCGCAGTTTACTCCGAATGTAACCGTTTTCAGCCTGAAGTCTTGAACTTCTGAGTTATGCGGTCTGCGAAAGAGAATTCGCTGGAACTCTTGGTCATCTTGATGAACACGGATTTGTCGGTACATCTTCTCTATATCCCCATTATAAACTAATTGATATAATCGCCACCGTAATATCAGGGCCATTAGATCGGGTTGAAGAGCGGGACCAACGTGCAGGACATCGTTGAGGGAATACCCAGAGCTAGTATTCCTAGAGCCGTTAAAAACAACCCGTACCTTTGTAGTTGTTTTGTCAGGTCTGACTACAGCATGATGTGGCAAATAAAATGAGAAATATTTGCTATCTGAGGCGATTTCTTGTGAGCTGGTTGGTTCCATGTGATCCATCGTAAGATATTCTTCTAAGATCTCGTCGTAAATGGCTTTGAGATTGCCTTTTCGGGCGAGATTTTTCTCCATACTGATCAACTTGGCTGTAGGCATAGCTACGGGATTGGCCTAATGCATGCAAGTTTGGCAAATTTGATTTGAAGGGGAGGCTCACCACGTATCTGCCGTCTGGCTCACGATATGTGGTCCTTTGGTAGTAGTCCTCGCATGCTATATCCTCTTCTGAAATCGGTACAGGGTGGTACAGTTCTTCTTGCTCCCAGAACTGTCTTAGTTGTGTACTAAGGAGTTCGTTAGAAACTTCTTCCACTTGTGTCGAGAACACTGACACTTCACAAGTGATGGGTCCACTTATGATCCATCCAAATATGGTATTTTGCCGAGCAGGCCTCCACATATGTTGCTATGTATACCACTGAGCATGATCTGAGGGATCAGATCACTGCCGATAATCATATCGATTTGGGCTTGTTGGAAACAGTTGGGGTCTGCCAAGTCCAACATGGCGAATTGATTCCATTCGGGTTTTTCAATAGTGAAGGTAGGAAGAAGTCTAGTCAATTGTGGAAGGACGATTGCTTGGGTATCAATCGACTTTCTGTTTTTCGGCGAAACTAACTTCACGGAACAAATATGGCTGGAATTTTGAATTAATTTTCCACCCATTCCGGAAATTTCGTATTGAGCCTTTAGGGTGGGGAGCCTTAGACGATTTTGCACTTTCGAGGTGATGAAAGTTTTTTGAGAACCTTGGTCGATGAGAGCTCGAACCTTATGCAGTACTCCGAAATGCTCTATTAAGACGAGAGCTGTTGGAAGTAGAGTTTTTCCTTCGTTTACTGTGTGCATGGATTGCACCTGTGGACTGTATGTATTGGCGGGTGACTGAGAATTGTCAGTCGCGTTTGTGGGTGTTTGTGATGTGTTATGGTTTCCTTGAGCTGTCGGATTTCGTGTTTTGAGGTTTCCTGGATCGCCTTAGTGTTTGGCGGTTGGATGCCTGCGATACGTTTTTCTCCTGTTGGCTTTGATCATTGTGAGTGGTCACATGGAGTAACGAATGATGGTTTCTATGGCAAACTGCGCACGTATTTTGACTTGAGCAGTCACTTCTTAAGTGGGAGAATGAGAAGCAGTTTTCGCACAGCTGATTTTCTCGGACCACCTTATATTTATCACGCACAGACAACTTCTTGAATTCGAAGCAAAATCTAAGGGGATGATTTCCATAGCACATAGGACAAGGGTTCGTCGTGTTGCTTTCAACATAGAAGTTTTGAGTTCTGTTATGACTTCGATTCTGAACAAACCCGGGCTTGATATGTTTCATGCCGTGAAACCGCTCTACTACCTCATATCGATTTGTAAGAAATTCGTTCATTTGCTCCCAGGTTGGGAGGTCTTTGCGAGAACCTAGGGATTGTTCCCACAAAGATAACGTTTCTTAGGGTAGCTTCGACGAGCATATGTATACCAGGATTGGGTCCCAATTCTCTGTCGGGACGCCTTGAGAATTTAAGACAGACAGAGAATTGTTAATGGAATTTTGAAGTGTCTGTAATGCTTCGCTGTTTTCAAAATGTACTTCGGATAGAGTAAGAAGAGTTTTAATCTGCTTGTCGACCAGGATTCTTTTGTTTTCATATCGGGACTTGAGAGCATTCCATGCAAGCGTAAAGTTTTCACCGCAAAGACCGTATTGTTTAACCAGGGCTCCGGCTTTTCCGGTTGTTTTGTATCGGAGATGATACAATTTTTGGGCAGGGGTAAGTTTGGGGTGAGTAATATAAACTGCCGTGAACATGTCACGGAAGGATAGCCACTCTTCGTAACCTCTGGAGAAAGTTTCGGTGTCACAGGGTGGGACATTCAGGCACATATAGGTATTTTCCTGCTCCTTTACCGGAAAAGGGGGTTTCTCTGCTAGACGAGACGTTTCGCACATTTGGGCCATCTGCACGTCCATAAGATCCGAAATTTGGGCCTTGACGTTGTGTGCCCGATCCTGGCACAGCTCCATTTTATTCCTGGCTACTAATTTGAACGTTGGGGGTAGTTCGCCATCTTCAGCCAACGATACATTCCGATATGCTCGCTTAACTTCCGCATAGTATTCGTCTATGTCTTCCCGGTAAGATTTCAGCAAGGGCACCGTTAGTTCATCTATGGGGAGTGAAGAAAATTTGGTACAGAAATGTACCAAATTGTCAGCCTCAAATATGAAAATGCTCATAGATGGGTCATATTCGCGTTCCTTTTGGTTACGTGACGCCGTTACACTCCGTGTTACCTTTTTTGGAACTGCCCCTTGGTTTTCCGAGTGAATATCTATCTCCGGAGTCTTTTGCGCATCAGTTTGCGTAGAAAACTCGGCATCTAAGGAGTTCTTTTTTGGGCTTCCTTCGAGAGTCTTTGAGCAGCTCTGGCATTACAGCAAGCTTCACCGTAAATTAGGTGAATATCCGCATATTGATGCGTCGTATACTGCGTGTTCTCTGTCATAGTATTAATAACACAATGTTCGAAGGGTCCAATTTCACAAAATCCACTTTCACTAATTCCGGTAAGTAACAC
>NW_023467202.1:0-6813 GCF_013731165.1 Rhagoletis pomonella
CTGCATGCCGCCTGGCCTTACACCCCCAACACATGGTTACATAACAAATGGCGCCCAACGTGGGGCCCACTAATGTTTATCTTCCCATCTGTCTGTAGCTATCAGTTTTATATTTTTCGGTTTAGAGCTTCTACCTTTTCTTACTTCCTTATATTTCTCTCTTCGGACGGTTTTAGGGTCATGAAAGCAACATCGGTTAGGATATACCAAAATTGATAAGTGCTTGACTGGCAACGTGGGGGGGTGAATAATGCATCTTCAGGATGCTTTCCGAAGTTGCCACACAGCTGAAAGCGGTACCTGAAGTCTGCATTGTCACAAATAGCATTTATGTTGGTTTTGCTTTCGTTTTCAAGCGATATGCGCAAGCTACCGTGTGTGAAGTTAAACACTGCGCTCACGTGAGGTTTGTAGTATGGATTTCGAGGGGGTAGCTTACAGGGTATCAGGGATAGTGCGGCAACCACTTCTAGGGCGTAGGCTCTGGCAGTAGACGTGCCACATTTAGTAATAGCAAAAACAAAGCTGGGGGTTTTAGTTGACAATTGACGTCGGACGATAGACATGGACAAACACCCACACAATGACCTCGCTAAGGCAACACCCGAACACACCAAAGCACATACGCGTAGATACGTTTACAAAAAAAAACAAAAAAAAGGAAAATTGTTACATTTACATGTATATGCATACACTGTCACATAATTAAATTGCGAAACAAATCTAAAACCAACATCTGAAGTCTCATTTTATTTTATCTTCTATTTCTAATTCTTATATTGCTGGAATTTTATATTGAATTCCACGTATTTCTGTTATCTTAAGCGTTATAAGAGATATTATTATAATCTTTTATTCACATTATATAGTTAACCTTTACATTGAAATTTTTGAATTTTTGTTGATTTTTTTTTATTTTTTGGCGATCTTTTTTTATTTTTACAATTTTTTTATGTAGTTTGTTTTATTTTTTTGATTTTTTTAGTGAATTAAATTTTGAAATACTTTTCCCTTTATAACTACATATACCGTCAGTGATTGAATTTTTGAAACTGCGGACTCTTGAACGAAAGTTTGAGAGATTGAATTTTGTGAGTTAGTGTCTTGGTGTGAATGGAGGAAGCTCAAGGTGAGCGTGAAGAGAGAGTAGTAAGTGGTCTGGGTCTGCTTAATTCGAACCGTAGGGTTACCCGTAGTGTTTCTAGGGCGCTCGAAAACCAAGTGGTTGGATCGCTCTTTACTCAGATTGACACCGGTATTGTACACCCAGTGGACTTTGTGCCCACTGACTACCTCAACAGGTGCGCAGCAAGGGTATTTGGGAATATTGGCCAAGACGCGTTACGCCAACCGACGATTAGGTTCACTAACCAGGTTGAGATCAACACTTCTCATCACAGTTTAAGCTTCACACGCAAGCTTGACGAATTACTGCAAATGTCCGACGGAGAGGAGGAAAGAACGCCGCCAAGCGACACGGGAGCTACGGGTTCCAAAGCACAGGGTGGTGGACCAAGTTCATCTGAAGTTAATATCGAGCAGCTGAGCCGACTTATGGCTATGATGGCACATCACAGCGACATGCTCGCAGAATGCGTGAACGTGGTCCATCATATGCGCGACTATGTAGCGAGCCTCAACAACCGTGTGGCTGCGGTTGAAACTTCAGCCCAAGGAGCATCCAGCCGACCAACAATGGCATCTACTCCAGACGCACCGAATAGGCGTGATGAAGAAGACGGAGCCCATGGAGGGAGTTATTCAGGTTCGCGGAATGAAGCTAAACGTTGGAAGAAAGTAGACCTTGAAAAATGGCACGTTAAATTCGACGGGTCAGGCAAGGGAATTACGGTAGAGAGTTTTCTATTCCGGATCGAAAAGTTAAGGGAACAATATGACATTTCTTTCTTTCAATTATTTACTGATTTTCACTGTCTGGTCTCCGGCACCGCCCTGAAGTGGTACTGGCAACTTCTTGAGGACAATGCAGAAGATCCCAATTTCGGTTACTTCGAGTTGAAAGCCGAGTTGTTAAGCCACTTCAGGACGGCGGAGTCAGACTACGAAATTATCAGAGAGATAATGGAAAGAAAGCAAGGGCCACAAGAAATCTTTGACGATTTTTACGGGGATGTACATAACCTGACCTTCCGACTCAGGAAGAAGATTCCTGAAAAGGAACTGGTTGGTATAATCAGGGGTAACCTGAGGTCATATATAGCCAACCTAACATTTGCATCTAAGATCGAGACTCTAGCCGAATTGAAGAGTGAGTGTAGGAGAGCTGAAAAGCTTATAAAAGAGAATAAGAATAGGTCAAAAGTAGTAAACGAACTTCAATTTACCGAATTCCTACCGGTTGAAAAGATAGAGGAAATAGGCAAACCCCCGCGAAATAAGTCGCAACAAGCCACTCCCGCCATCCAAAATGTGTCCTCGTCCAGTCATCTCAATGTCCCAAAGTCCACTATTAGTTCGTTTTGTCCATCCCCGTTCCATTTAATGTTATGTTTCTCCTGTGGCATGCCTGTTGATCACTTTACCAAGAACGCTTCGGTAGCTCTAAAAGAAAATAAATGTAAGTCTGCGTTTCACAATATGATTTGTTTTTCATGTGGAAGTGATGCGTCGTTTTGTGTATTTAAACCAGATACGGGAAACCTGAGACTGGCGGAGATTACCGGGGAATCTCGCCAGGAACAGAGGGACCCGGAAAATCCATAATAAAAATTTTAAAAAGAGAAAATTCAGCAATAATAAGAGGGAACTGTTTTGGAGAAAAAGTTAATGGAACAGCCGCAAAATACGATATTAAAGGTTTACATCAGAGGAAAATTGAGTACGAGGAAGCTAGAAGAAGGATATTTTGTGAGGAGGTGACTAATAGAAAAAAGAGCAGGAACGTTAGGAAGATTCAAAAAATGAGGGAAAAGAGGAAAACTCTTAGAAGAATTCATAGTAAAATTATATCAACAATAGTAACGTTAAAAGGGGACAACAGATTTTTTGCGAAGACTGAGATAGGGGGAAAAGAAGTGCTCGCGCTTCTAGATTCAGGGGCAGGCGCAAGTTGTCTGGGAAAAGATGCAGATGTCCTTCTCCAAGGCAAGGAAAACCTGATTATGCCAATCAGGGGACAGAACATACGGACTGCGAACGGGGGAGAAACGGCTGTGATAGGCGTCATCACACTACCGGTCCAATGGGACAATATGACAAAGGACCTGGAGTTTTTAATTGTGCCCGGTCTACAACAGGAAGTTTACTTCGGAGTCGATTTTTGGCAAGCGTTTGGTCTAAAGGTTGTTAGTAGCGGATTAAGTGCAAACAGTGCCGTCGTGTCAGAGCTCGTACCCGCCGAGGGGGATCTATCGTTTGATGCAGTACAACACACTCTCACACCTGATCAAGCGCTGGCTTTGGAACGAGTCAAGGTTCAGTTCCCTTCTTTTGCCGTTTTAGGGTTAGGAAAAACAGACGTGGAAGAACATGTAATAGAAGTAACCGATGAGAATCTACCTGTAAAACAGAGGTTTTATCCCATATCTCCTGCCATACAGAAATTAATATACAGCGAGCTGGACAGGATGTTAGTGATGGGCGTAATAGAAGAAAGCAACTCCAGTTGGAGCTCTCCAGTGTCCTTAGTCGTCAAAGGTACAAAGAATAGGCTATGTTTAGACGCGAGGAAAGTAAATGAGCGGACGATAAAGGACGCGTACCCTCTTCCACACATCGATGGCATTTTGAGCCGCCTGCAAAATACGCGATACATATCAGCCATAGATTTGAAGGATGCTTTTTGGCAAATCCCACTCGAAAAGAAGTCTAGGGAGAAAACTGCTTTCACCGTGCCCGGCAGGCCGCTATATCATTTCACGGTAATGCCATTCGGCTTATGCAATGCTGCACAACGAATGTGCAGGCTCATGGACAAGGTTATACCCGCTTCATTACGAGAGTCAGTGTTTGTATATTTAGACGATTTACTTGTGTGTTCTGTCGATTTTTCGTCTCATTTGTGTCTGTTAGAAAAGGTCGCTAAATGTCTTAGGGATGCCAAGTTAACCATCAATGTCGAAAAAAGCAAATTTTGTTTCAAAGAGGTCAGATACTTGGGCTTTGTGGTAGGCAATGGGTGTATCCGCACAGATGCCAATAAGGTTGCAGCCGTGAGAGATTTTCCAGAGCCACGTACTCCGAAACAGCTCAGACGGTTCCTAGGGATGGCAGGGTGGTACCGTAGGTTTATCCAGGACTACGCGACAATTGCAGCACCGCTGCACGACTGCCTCTCTAAGGATAAGATAAAGAAGTTTACCATGACGGATGACGGCAAGTCGGCATTTGAATGTTTGAAACAGCGACTCATATCAGCACCAGTTTTGACTCACCCGGACTTTACCCGACGATTTTATATTCAATGCGACGCATCGACCGACGGAGTGGGCGGGGTACTGTTTCAGCTGGACGACGAAGGCAACGAACGGCCCATAGCGTATATTTCGGCCAAGCTAAACAAGGCACAACGTAATTACAGCATAACGGAATTGGAGTGTTACGCAGCGGTGATAAGCATTAAAAGATTTAGGCCTTGTGTCGAAGTACTACCCTTTACGGTCATTACTGACCACGCGAGCTTAAAATGGTTGATGAACCAGAAAGATTTGTCTGGCCGGCTCGCAAGATGGAGCTTGAAATTGCAAGGATACGACTTCAACATTCAACACCGCAGAGGGTCGCAAAACACAGTGCCAGATGCTCTATCACGAGTGGGCATTGCCGAGCTTGACGTTAATAGCCGAATTGTAGATATCTGCTTAGACTCACCTTGCTTCCAATCCGAGGAATATGAAGAACTTAGAAAGACGGTGACTGATAACTTGGACAAACTACCTGATCTCTTTGTATCGGACGGTTACGTTTACAAACGGACGCAGTTCAGTAGGGGGGACGATCTTCAGCAGGGCCATACCTGGAAACTCTGGGTACCGACAGAGCTTCGTGAGGGCCTGGTTGAATTGTCTCATGGTTCGCCATCGGCTGGACACGGCGGTGTCCATAAGACCCTAGCCAGAATCCGTGAAAAATACTACTGGCCAGGTATGGTGACCGATGTCCAAACTTATATAAAACAATGCGATGTCTGTAAAGGCAATAAAACCCTAAATTCGTTCCATAGACCACCAATGGGCAAGCAACATTTGACAGAGCGACCTTTTCAACGATTGTTTGTAGATTTTATGGGTCCATACCCACGTACGTCTGATGGTAACGTTTTTGTGTTTGTTTGTCTAGACCACTTCTCTAAGTTTGTGTTTTTAAAGCCGATGCGCAAAGCTACTTCAGCTGACGTGATAAAGTTTTTGGAGAAAGAAGTTTTCCACATATTCGGGGTACCTGAGTATATTCACTCTGATAATGGCAAGCAATTTGCCTCAGACGCGTTCAAGTCCTTTCTAGAAAAGTATGGTACAAAGCATGTAAGAACTGCTTTTTACTCGCCACAGGGCAACGCCGCGGAGAGAGTGAACCGTTCGGTGCTACAGATTGTTAGGTCATACGTGAAGGATAACCAGAAAAGCTGGGATAAATATATAAGTGATGCCGCATTCGCCTTACGCAGCGCAGTACATACGTCCATCGGAAGCTCGCCATACTTCGCCACATTCGGTATGCCTATGGTGCAGCATGCTGCATCATATGAGCTATATCGCAAACTAGGCGCTATTAAGGATGTTGAATGTGAGGTGCAGACTACTCAAGACAGGCTGCAGCTAATAAGAAATAAAATAATGGTGGAGCTGAAATTAGCACACGAAAGATGCGCAAAAGTGTATAACACAAGAAGCAGAGAAGTGAAGTTTCAAGTCGGACAAGTGGTATACCGCCGGAACTTCAAACAAAGTTCACAAGTCGATAGTTATAACGCGAAACTTGCACCAAAGCACTTGAAATGCATTGTATTAAAAGTGATCGGTAATTCAATGTATGAACTGGGTGACATGAAGGGGAAAAGAATCGGGGTATACCACGCTAAGGATATGTTTGTAGGGTAGGTCGAATGTCTTGGGATATATGTTCTATGTTGCATGTTATTTGTTGCTGATGACCAATGTTTATATATTTTTTTATGTTAGCCCCTAGTCATATATTAACCCAGTGATTCTTACTTAAGTACTTGACCCTTATTTAATTATACTTAGTTTACGACTTGACTTTTTGTGATTATATACACATTTATTTATATAACTATTATTATGGTGCTTATTTTTAGTATTTATAGATTTATTTGTATCTGTGATGTATTTATTTATTCATCTAGTTATTATAGTGTTACCTATGCTGTGATTTTTTTTTACTACTTGACCTGATATGATAGATGCTGTGATATTTTTACGTATTTACTTATTTTATGTTATTTTATTTCATTTATTTTTATTCATTTATTCGTTCGTGTAATTATTCACTAACTATACTAGTTGATGGTTTAGGGCTCACGAAGCTGTGATGCAGATACAAGTGTCAACTAAGCACATATGTAGATGTAGCACGTGCCCTGTGATGTAGCTTATAGATATATTCGTATGTACAACCACCCAGTGATAGGCAACGTGTTAGGGAGCGAGAAAGTTTCAAAAGCCCGGCTGTAGGGCGTGGATCGAGGCCACACGTTCGGCGCAGGAGAAAAAAGGAGCAAGCGCGGCGCTAAAAACTTTCTTTACGCACACGCTCCATGATGCGGGCACCATCGGCGGGTGCAAGCCTGTAGCGCCAGCGGTTTTGCGTAAGGATGCGTATACGTATGTTGGT
>NW_023467203.1:0-6813 GCF_013731165.1 Rhagoletis pomonella
TGCCTTCGATCCCGCAACGGCCTGGTACCAAGGACAGTGCTGCGTTTTATCATCCTGTTTGAGAAAGCCCCATCTACTTCTCATTTATCTGAAAAAATAACTAAAAAGGCGCCCTTAAAATTCTCCTAATATTTCATTCTAAAATGCCGTAGACAATCTGCCAATGGGAATTGCAAGTTTGGTGCCAGATCCAAAAATAACTGCAACTGTTCTGTCTACTCTTAGAAACACAAAATAAAACAAGTAAGAAAGTCTAAGTTCGGGCGGAGCCGAACATTAAATACCCGGCGCAAGTATTAAATATATGTTTTTTCACCTTTCCGAAACCTTCCGCTAGATGGTAAGCCGGGGTGTATCAATTTTGAGTAAATTAGCGTCCTTCAATTTCGAAATATTGAAGTTTCAAGCATTTCTGAAATTTACCGTTATACGAGAAGCGGCCGTTATTTTAGTCCGATTTCAATAATTTTCAACGTTTTGCTTTTATGTGGCAAGCACAATAACCACACCAAGTTTGGTACAAATTAGTAGAACGGTTACCGATATACATATATGTGATCATAAGTGGGCGGTGCCACGCCCATTTTCCAAAATTTTACCATAAACGTATATCATGGTAAAGAATTGTTGCAAGCATCAATTTTGAATAAATTAGCTTCAATATTTACTCATTTGTCGAAGATTTTGTATTTCTCTAAATTACCGTTATATGGGATGTGGGCGTGGTTATTGTCCGATTTTAAAAAGTTTCGGCGATTTTTTATGCTGTACCAAGGCGAACAACTGTGCCAAGTTTGGAAGAAATTGGTGCAGCGGTTACCAAGATATACACATGTAACCATAAGTGGGCGTGGCTACGCCCATTTTCCAAAAATTTTCAATAATCTTTTTTTTCGTCCAAAAATTATTGTAAATATCAATTTTGAGTGAACTATCTCCAGTAGTTACTAAAATATCGCAGTTTTCGTATTTCTGAAAATTACCGTTATATGGGAAGTAGGCGTGGTTATTGAGCGATTTTAGAAATTTTCGGCCGTTTGATATGCTGTACGAAGGCCAACAATTGTGCCAAGTTTGGACGAAATTGGTGCAGCGGTTACCAAGATATACACATGTAACCATAAGTGGGCGTGGCAACGCCCATTTTCCAAAAATTTATAATATTCTTATTTTTCGTCTAAAAGTTATTGTAAATATCAATTTTGAGTGAATTATCTTCAGTAGTTACTAAAATATCGCAGTTTTCGTATATCTGGAAATTACCGTTATATGGGAAGTGGGCGTGGTTAAAGTCCGATTTCGCCCATTTTCAATACCAACCTACCTTGGATTAAGGGAAACCCACGTACCAAATTTCGTTGAGATATCTCAATTTTTGCTCGAGTTATCGTGTACACGGACGGACGGACAGACGGACAGACGGACAGACGGACGGACAGACAGACATGGCTTAATCGATTTCTTTTTTCATTCTGATCATTTATGTATACATTTGTCTATATCTATCTCGATTCGTTTTGCCTGTTACAAACAACCGTTATGTGAACAAAGTTATAATACCCTTGTGCACAAGTGCGCTCGGGTATAAAAATCGTGACTTTGGCAACGTTCCGAATAAATAAGACTATTTTCCGTCAGTTTCCAGGGCAGTTAAAAAAATTTTTCTAATTTTTGTCCCGAAATTGATATCATAAATTTTGTGTTTCTAGTTCAGCTTTCGTCACTCGAAAATTTTACCTCAAAGAGGTGTTTTATTTGATATAAATTATTTTGGGATAGCAAATTTAAAATCAACGAAAATCAATACAAAAATACAAATGTTTTATTTTTCTCAAATAAATTGCTAAAAACGCTATCTAAATCTAAATGATTTATTCAAATATTTAACATTGAATTAAATTCTATTGAAACATTTAATTTTTCGAATACATAGTAATGGCTTTATTCATAAAAAATAAAGTAGGTTTAAAGAGTGACGTTTTCATACATTTTTCAGTTAATAAACCTTTTTTAAAGTTACTTTATTTTTTATGAATAAGGCCATAAAGCGACAAAGAATGAGCAATCCTTCATATCCAAAGAAAAAGTTAAAAACTAAAAAAAATATTAAATGTGAAAACTGATAAAAACGTGGCAACTTGGTACCAACATTAGGTAGGATAAGTTGCACTTCTATCACGAGTACGGTGCTGCACTCGCCTTTTTTACTCATACATTTTTGCTCAGTGGTCTTCTTCTTCTTCTTCTTTTTTGGCGCTGTAACCGCCTAAGCGATTTTGGCCGAGTTCAGCAAAGCACGCCAGTCGTTTCTCCTCTGTGCCAACTGACGCCAATTGGAAACGCCAAGTGAAGCCAAGTCCTTCTCCACCTGATCTTTCCATCGCAGTGGGGGCCTCCCTCTTCCTCTGCTACCACCAGCGGGTTCCGAGTTGAATACTTTCAGAGCTGGAGCGTCGGTGTCCATTCGAACGACATGGCCAAGCCAGCGGAGCCGCTGTATTTTAATTCGCTGCACTATGTCTATGTCGTTGTAAAGCTCATACAGCTCATCGTTCCATCGTCTGCGGTACTCGCCGTCGCCAACGCGTAAAGGACCGTAAATCTTCCGCAAAATCTTTCTCTCAAACACCCCAAGAGCCGCCTCATCGGATGTTGTCATTGTCCATGCTTCTGCGCCATATACCAGCACGGGCATGATGAGTGACTTATAGAGCGTGGTTTTCGTACGTCGAGAGAGGACTTTACTCCTGAATTGCCTACTCAGTCCAAAGTAGCACTTGTTGGCAAGAGTGATTCTACGTTGGATTTCAATGCTGACATTATTATCGGTGTTAATGCTGGTTCCCAAGTAAACGAAATTCTCTACTTTCTCGAAATTGTAACTGTCAACAGTGACGTGGGTGCCAAGGCGCGAATGTGCTGACTGTTTGTTTGATGACAGGAGATACTTCGTCTTGTCCTCGTTTACCACCAGACCCATGCGCTTTGCTTCCCTATCCAACTTGGAAAAGGCAGAACAGACTTCGCGGTTTTTGTTACCGATGATGTCGATGTCATCGGCATAAGCCAGCAATTGCACGCTCTTGTAGTAAATTGTTCCTGAGCGGTTCAGTTCTGCAGCTCTTTTTATCTTCTCCAACATCAGATTAAAGAAGTCACATGAAAGGGAGTCGCCCTGTCTGAAACCCCGTTTTGTGGCGAACGGCTCGGAGAGGTCTTTTCCAATTCTGACGGAGCTGGTGGTATTGCTCAACGTCATTTTACACAGCCGTATGAGTTTTGAGGGGATGCCAAATTCAGACATAGCGGCGTATAGGCAACTCCTTTTAGTGCTGTCAAAAGCGGCTTTAAAGTCGACAAATAGGTGGTGAGTGTCGATCCTTTTCTCGCGGGTCTTTTCCAAGATTTGGCGTATTGTGAATACCTGGTCTATGGTGGATTTGCCAGGTCTAAAGCCACACTGATAAGGCCCAATCAGTTCATTGGCGGTGGGCTTCAGTCTTTCGCACAATACGCTCGATAAGACCTTGTAACCTATGCTTAGAAGGCTGATCCCGCGGTAGTTGGCGCGAATGGCGGGGTCACCTTTCTTGTGGATTGGGCAGAGCACACTTAAATTCCAGTCGTCGGGCATCAGTGGTAATTTAGACAAAATTAGTAGCAGCACATAAAGTGAACTGAGGTATAGTTGCATACTGTGTACATACTTACAATTAAAATAAGGAAAAGATTTTACAATTTCGGCATGCGATGCGAAAAATCTCTAAAATACACACAACTTGGGGTTTCCAAGGACTTAATCACAATAACGCTAGCTCGGTTCACCAAATATCCCGCCCACGATATCATAGCATTCACACTGAATGCGTACCTACAAAATACATATATACTTATTATTTATGTATATGAAAAATATGTATATGAAAACAAAGAAACCAGCAGAAATAAAAAAAGATTTCTATAAGAATCAGAAAGCGACATACACAGCCTACAAATTATGTATCGAGTAAAGGGAAGTCAACTCCAGGGAAATTCCCCCCATTTGCAAGAAATTTTGGTTTAGATGGCAATGGGAGATTGGACAGTTTTTTGCGGATAATTGGGTATATGTTATGTTGATAACTTAAAGTAACCAAATTAGACGGACATGTTTATTTTTAAACATTTGTCGCAATTTGGAGCGACTTTGTTCAATTTGAATCGAAATATCTCCCACAAAAAGAGTTTTCCCAGATATAAGCTATATAGTAAATGAAAGCTAGAGTCTTGGGCTAGACTTGAGGAAACTTAGAAGAAAATCGACTGACCAGTTTGTGAGAAAATCCTCGAAATCTATATTTTCAGCAGCCCGATTTTTAGTTTTCAGGCGATAACGTTATGACATATTTATATTTCATAAACGCAAAAGACAGCGTTAGATAGATTGTTTTAAGGTCCTTCCACTGATATGGACACGAATGGTATGAAATAAGTAGTGCGGCCTCAGTGGTAGTTTAAAAAACTGCCTTTTTTCGAATTTCAGGCACCAGCCACGCCCACAAATGCACACGAATCGAAATACCCTGGAACAAACCCTTCTTAGTTTTTCTTGTACTTTAATTCCTGAAAGTTTGAAAAAAATTAAATGAAGGTACGTATAGACGCCACATACATACCAAAGCATCTCGTAGTGGAAACACGAACCAAAACACATTTAGCTCTATATCTTTCCAACTAGTGGGCGGAACTTAATATATAAGGTATCGTTTGAAAGGTATTCGCCTGTAGAATGTTACTATATAAATGTACCCACATACACCCTTAAACCGGCAAAAGCAAAAAAACCTTTTTTGTTTCGCAACACTTTTGCCAAATTTTTAAGAATCCGGTTAATCGTTTATGAAGCTTGAATACATTTTCTGCACACACTCTGGTTGACCTTTCCAACGATACCTCAAACATGTCGAATGGACGTCTGGATAAAAACTTCCAAATCTCGGCCACTGCCGTGCGCTGTGATATATTAGAGAAGGATGTTGAGGTATAGTACGTACGGTCACCACCCGTCCTGTCTTTTGTAGGACCGTACTGTTATTCAAAGGTCAGTCCTGCGTAGTTTTTCAAAACAGAAAAACCTGTAGGTAAATGTGCTGATTATTTCCTAGTGTCCTGCCTTTGTCCCGCATTTCATTCGATGTTTTAAAATTAACGGCGGTAGCCCTTTACTAAAATAATTGTTATAAATCTATTATAATAGATGTCCTGTACACTGATCTAAGTCTTAGAGTGATCATACCCCAGGAAACTTCTCTTATCAATAAATTGTATAAGAGTTGATTGTTCTGGCGACTATACAGCCAGGATTCAAGTTTTTCATAACTACTACTGTGTATGTTTGTAATGGATGTTGTTGAGAAGTCTCTCAGAAAGTCAAGAGAGTGTGGAAGGGTGTTAACCAAAACTGAAAAAATTGTAATTGGCCTGCAGAAAATTTTACAATTGATGAGCAGCTGGTACCTATTCGAAAACTAGTATCATTCAAACAGCAAACGTAGTAAGTTTGGTACACAAATTCGGTATAAGTGGGTCAGCGAAATTTATTTCCGTCTATTTGGCGTACTATATCTTGTAAAATAAGGACAAAATAGGGCAGAAAACTTGGAAATTTCCAGAGTCAATGTTGTAGAAATAATCTTTATTGACTAAGCGCTTTATTGCTGCATCTCGGGATCCGAAAACCGGTGCGGTTTTAAAGCTATGTAATCATTGGCCCATATTCCTTTGAAAACTTGCTGGAAACTCCATTTCGCTCAACTATGAGCGCTAAAGAGGTATATGAAACGATTTTTTGTGACCGCAAATTAAAACTATGGACTTCTCCAATCTTTGGTTTCAGCAGGATGGCGCCCCATGCCACACAGTTCAAGCCACAATTGATCTTTTGCGCGCCAAGTTCGGTAAGCGTGTTATCATCAGTCGTCTCGGCGATGTCAATTGGCCACCACAGAGCTGCAATTTGCATTTTCCACTTTTCGAGACATATTCAAATAATTGAATTTTACATAACTAAGAAAACAAATATACAAAGTTCAATTGAATCAAAGGGACCACTTTTACATCGATCCCATCTCCTAGACCACACATCAACGCATGAATGTGCTGCCGTCATGCCCTTTTATGCAGATAATTAAACATTTCATTAATCAACCAACCGACCCGCATGCCAACCGATTCATTGCGCGCTCTGCCCTTATTTGTTGCATTGCTTTCATTTCTGTACATGCACATGTACATATTATAAAGCATTACGGCGCGCCTCTTGTTAAAGGCCGAAAAAATTTCAAAAAGTAAATTAATTTTCCACTTTTCCGCTATTAAAACAATACGGCTGCCATACGCCACACCAATACCGCCGCCACGTTATCAGCGCCGCAGACACAGCCACGGTCACAGCGAATCGTAAAAGCTTTTGACGGAATCTATGTAAATACATGTGTACATATATGTATAATGTGGCACGCAGTTACCTACATACTTTTCACGGCAAAACTTGCAATGCCAGTAACTTTGCATTGTCCCTAATTAAAAATCTCATTTAATTGGCATCCTGGCAATCACACTCAATAGCAGCCACGCACACACACACACACCTACATCAAACTTACTATTCAGACAGTCAGCCTTTAGAGAGCGCATTCAATTCCTTTGTGGCCTGCCGATGTTTATTCAATTAAAAACCGCAGCATATGTATGGGTGTATAAGTACATACATATGTATGTGTATAGGTACATGTATGTGTGTATTTAGCATATACCCTGCAGGAAGTGATGTTA
>NW_023467204.1:0-6812 GCF_013731165.1 Rhagoletis pomonella
TTAAACCTACACAAAAATCTAAATACTAAATTGACAGAATATAAGTGCTCAAAACCGTGTATAGTTAATTCTGTAAGAATACATAAAACCAAAAAAAATCCTCATCATCGTCAACAGGACTATCGACGCAACTCATCAACCGGACGTGGTAATCGCACGCCACCGCCGCCTCCACCACCAATGGTCTCATCAGCATCCGCATCGAACTATCGTAGTACTGGTGGGGCTAATACATCTAGCAATTCATATCGTGGTGCGAATTCCCGGAATGATAGAGATGACTCCAATGCAAATACCAGCCGTCACCGTTCTCCAATGGGCATACAAAAGCGTCCCATGCGCACCGGCTACATTTCAAGAGCTCGTGGTAATATCTCGTCATATCGAGGTGGCATGCGCAGTACTATGCTGAGGGGCGGTGTGCGCATCATTCGCAACAACCGGAATGAAGCGAACGATTTGCGCATTATGCGCCGAAAGCTGTTGTATGCTCAACAAAAAGATCGTGCGCGTGTATTAAAAATACAGCGCCTAACAAGGTAATTAGAAAAAAAAAAACAGAAGAAACTGCATAATTGCATTTGAGTTGACTTGAGTTAATTGAGTTGTGTTGTATGAAAATGTCTTGAGGCTGAGTAAAAGGACTTGATATTTGTTGTATCAACTAAATGGAAATAAAAGAAACGCAAAAATGTGAAGTCGATTTAAGCAGGATAATATGAAATGTGAACGTGTATGGTTTGGGTTTGGTTGTAAGCTTATTATATTCTGAGTTTATACTTTTCAAACAGACACTACAAATTATTCGATATGCATACATAACTACGTTTTCGACGCATAAATTATGAGGAACTCCTCTTACAACAGACGTTGTTATAGATCAGAGATGAAAGCATTTATTTTGAAATGCTTGTTACTGGCCGGGGTTTCTTTGCATTTCTAACCTATGTAAACTGCTGAATACATTGCTCTTTGAATCTGTCTTGACTACCCAAAGTGGCAATGATATGCAACAGCTTAAAAAACGAGAGCCGCGTATGTTCGATGGATTTGTGTAAACAATGCAAAATCCAAAAAAAACAATAGCAGCTGATTGACCTTTTCCACTCGAAGCATTTTGTAACAAACAAAACAAAAAAAACTTATAGCATCAGAAAGTACCTCTTAATTTTGTTCATCAATTAATATACAAATTTTGCGTTTGCGCTACAAAACCTAGCTCATTACGTCGTCGTAGGATAGTGCGTCATTCGAAAAGCCCACGACGTTCTCGAACCAAGAAGGACGATTCATCAGATGAAGAGGAAGATAATGAGAAAGACAACGACACCGATAAGGATGATAGCAAGAGTGACTCCGAAACTAAGAAGAAATCTTCGAAACGTAGCAGCAGCAAGCGGGCCAAGTCTTCGGATAAGGGTGATGATGCCGAAAAAAGCTGGGGAAAATGATGGTGATGACGACGATGATGAAGATAACGAGGGCGACGAGAGTAAGGAGGAAATAAAGTCGGCAAAGAAGAGTAAAAAGGGTGAGGATTCATCAGCGGAAACTGATGATCATAAGGATGATGATGATGATGATGAAGAAGAAGGTGGTGATGGTGAAGCCGAAGGGACAGCAGGTGACGCAAAGGCTGATAAAGAGAAGGAGGGTGGTGAGAAAGAGGTAAAGAAAGAAGGTAAGAAGAAAGAGAAGGAGAAGGATGATGACGATCGCAAGAAGGAGAAATCCAAGAAAAGTACATCGTCCTCCTCCAAGAAGGACAAGGAAAAGGGTAAAGAGAGCAAGGAGAGGCGCAAGAAGGACGACCATAGTGAAGATGATTCAGAGAAGAAGGAAAAGAAGTCGCACAGTTCGCGACGTGATGATTACAAATCAGGCACATCTGGGCGTCTCAACTTAAAGTGCATTCACTGTCACATGAACTGCTTCGGATTTTTGGTAAGTTATGTGCACTTGTTGTATTTGTTAAGTCCGTAGGGATTGGTTATGAGGAATGTTAAAATTAAGGAGTGAGGAACATTGATGAGTTATGTTTTGTCCCTGATTCTAAACGTAAAAATCGTCAAAATAAATTCCATTATTTTCATAAATTGCAAACATTTGACTTTGATCAGCTGTTTTTCTTGTTTCCAGCGGAAAATAGCTTCTCATCAAAATTAAATGTCACTTGTATACGATGATATCGTACACCTAGATCTAAAGGCGAATTTTTTGCATAAATCAATTCATAGGATTCACATGCAATTAATGCGAATAGTTTTTTCTTCATGATAATGAAATGAAATTATATACATTAACTAAAAAACTACCGTTATACCTGTTTTTTTTTGCGTTGACTCTGTACGATGCACCAGCAGTTATATTTCGCTCTCTGAATTTTGAGTTAACTCGCTTTAGATCTAGGTGTGCGATGCTAGGAGCGTTCTCGTATTAAAGGTTGTCCAAAATCGTAGCATACTATCACAGTTTTTGCGTTCTCGGTGCCGAAAAACTTGCAAAATATAGGAAATTGAGAGAAAAATCGCAATTATTTTTTAGGAGATGCTGCAAAATATTGTACCTGCCAAAACTTTTCAACTATTCACCCTTATTCTGGTTGTCGTAAGTAGTTTGCTGAATTATGTCGTAAATAAAAACATTAACGACGGATTTTAATACGTTTTCAATACTTATTCATTTCGAAAGGATAATAGGAATAAACATTTGTAGTAGATTACGTCATTGGTTGCCTTATAACGCCAATGAAAATCTCAAATTTCGACGAATGATTGTTGTTCCATTGTTGAATAGTCATGTTCGTTAATAACAAAAAATATGGGATTTTTGAATATTTTTTTGCAAATTATATAACCAATGCTAGAATACAATGATAAAGGAGAGTAAAGTTATCAAAGACAATATGAATTTGGGGATTCGTAGCCTTTTCTGGGCTGCCAACTATTCTTAGCTATGAGCTATCGTATTGATAAAAATGTACCAAATAGAAAAATGAAATATCCAAAGAAGGTGACATTCTACTAAAACAAAAGTACAGTGCCAAAATAAAAGAAAATAGTTGTAAAAACTTTACAAATTAGAAAATTTTAGTTGGGAAAAAGAGGCATACACACGCAAAAGTTTTCACAAAAATGTGTTGAAATATTACTATTTTTCAAATGACCTATGAAAATAACAATTATTTTCGAAATTTTAATTCTAGAAGTCAGACTGAAAGAATTTGTCTATATGATATTTGAATATAGCAGTGTGATGGTTGTTAGCTAAGGAAATCAATATTCGTGACCGATCGAACTCGAACCTGTGGCCGAATCCGAACCCGACCCGAAATCGCGGCTTTTTTCGTAGAGTTCTGCCGAAACTGAAACGAATCCGATCTTTTAACAGTAAAAATTATAAACATAGCTTAAAAAAAATCAGTACTTTTATTGGTAAAACGTTTTATTAGTAAAACGTAACCGGAACGACCCGGATTTACATCTGGCCAAGGACTGTCACTCCAGCAACACTCCCAAAAAAATTATTTGGGAATTTGTTCGCTGTTTGTTCTGTTCTACTTCTCATAATTTTGGCTGCAGGCAAAGTTGCCAGTTTCATAGTTTTAGCTGGAGAAGAGTTTCCTCATGTGGAACAAATGGTCCCTTTGCATTCAGGTCGCCACAGCAAATTTCAGGATTTTCTGGTATTTTGAGAACTAAAGATTTCTTTAAAAAAATCCTTCAGGTGGGTACTAAGTTTGAAGTGCGAAAAAAAACAGCAATGTAAAAATAGTGAAACTGAATTCATTAAAACAAAATGTGATTATAATCTTCCATTTTATAAAGTAGTTTTTTGTTTAGTTAGGTATAATTTAAACGGTCTAAGGTTTTTCATTTTATGTACTGAATTATTTTTTGGTTATGTTTAATATAATAAAACAAAACCTTAGTTTTTAAAAACTTCGTTTTTAAAAGTTACAGTTTTTTGGTCGAAAATACAGCTATTTCACCGGAAATTTACTGTTTAAAAAAAATCTGCCAACACTGGCTGCAGGATAATTTTGACCGTATAATACGAGAACACTCCTATGGTTGTTGTTGTAGCAGCGTACAAATTCCACAAAGGGTTTTTTGGGGAGTGATGCTGGTGTGACGGTCCTTGGCCAGATATAAATAAATAAATAAGCCATACATACATCTGGGTCGTTCCAGTTACGTAGACCCGACTTTCTTGAGAACGAACTCTCCTATGGTAACTTTGTTCCCATAACTATTGTTTGTAAAAGCTTTAAGGAATTGCAATAGCTAAACTTTATAAACTTGTTCTTCTCATAACCGCGAGCTATTTTAAAACATCATTTAATTGCATATAAAATTTCTAAAATTAACTCTTAAATTTTTACAGGATTACCAACAGCATTTGTACTCTCGCGTTCATAAGAGTGCAATACGTCAAATCTCACTTCAACAAAAGGCACATTTGCTTCGTCTGCGCGCTCGCCAGCGTGCTGCACAACGCGAAATCGAAGAGAACTCGAAGGAAGAATACGAATCCAAGTTCTGTCACCTGTGTCGTCTACACTATCGCCAACCTAAGGCAAAACATCAATTGTCGGAGCATCATAAGACTATGAAGAAGTTCTTAATGCCCTATTGCTCCACTTGTCATTTGGCATTCAAGAGTCCAATGCTCTATGAAACTCATCGTTGCTCATTGGAGCACTTAAAAGTGAGTATTACTTCTATGGATGTAGCAACAATTGTCTTTTTTTATGGAAAAAGGTTGTTGGGAGAACACCGAGGGAATCGGGATTTTTTTTATATTATATGAATATTCATCATAGATAATTTTTTGTGCTAATTCCTTCACCACTCGTATGGGTAAAAGTATGATTAGAAGAAGAATACATACAAGTCAATAAAAAAAATGTGTATAGCTCAAGTTTAAGTTATAATGGCATTTTTTTTAAATGGAACACAATCAGCCTTATCATGAGTTTCTACCGAAAACAAATTCACCTAAATTTTTTTTTTTCAACCACCCGTAGTGATTACATGGAAGCGAAAAGTGACCGATTTCTGTCGAAAATTAAGCTTATGATAAGGCTGAATATCTCCTCGAAGATGATTGATTCTTCACTGCATTAGTCGTTTACATTTTTCTACTATTCACTTCCCTTTTCAGCGCAAGGCACGCAAACGTGATTCGGATAGTGATAACAGTGATGAGGATACTCGCGAAATAGATCTGAACAAGTTTCTAACAGTCGATTCGGTAGGCGAAATTGACGAAATCGATGACCTGGATGTGGACGCCCTTTTAAATGAAGGTGAAGGCGGTACGGATGGTGAAGAGAACAGCAAAGAACGTCAACCTGTCGGCGCATCATTTATAAAGAAGGTAGATGCCTACTTCTGTGAGCTCTGCAATCATTATTCAGTCGCAAGTGACTCGGTGGAAGCGTATGCTAAGAAACATTGTCTCTTACGCTCACATCTCAAAGCGTTCTTGCGTAATAAGGAAGAAGAGGAGAAAGCAGCTAAGAAAGCTAAAGCAAAGGAAGCAAAAGAGAGCGAAAAAGATGCGAAAGATACCAAGAAAGAAAAGGCCGATGGTGACGAGGACGAGAACAAAGATGCCGCCGAGGAAAATGGACATGAGAATGGTGACGAAGGTGGGGAAGTTGGTGAAGATAAACTCTGGGAAGATGTTGATAAGGATTTGGGTGATTTATTACGTGAAGTTGGCCCAGAGGATCGTGATGACGAAGAAGAAGATGAATCGGTACTTAATATTGATATCGAAAGGTGAGCGTAAAAACGCATATATTATTTAAAAACGTATTTTATAACTAGTTACTATAATTGTAGTGAAAAACCTAAAGCTAAGGAAGTAAACGGGAAGAAAGAGGAACCTGCAGCTGCAACAGCAGCACCAACACCAGCTCCCGCACCGGCACCGGCACCCGCACCCACAGCAGCACCAGCTGCAGCTGAGACGACCAAGGAAGTTAAGGCAGTAAAAGCGGAAACTAAACCGCAAGCAACACCAGCAAAACCTAAACAACAACGTAAAGTGGCGACAAGCGCTAAAACAGCAACAACTCCAGGACAAGCGAAGGAGAAAACTGCTACAGCAAAATAAGTTAATTTTAAATAAAACATTTCTAGTGAAACACAACTAAATTAAACTATTGGAGCATTACAAAAAAAAAAAACAACGTAGGATTAGCGCATACGTTTTATGGACTTACTAAAGAAGAGTAGAAAGTTTCAACATATACGCATACATACATATATAAAGGTTTTAGCAGTTACTGATCAATGCTGACAACGTATAATCTAGTACGCATGAACTGTAACTAAAATGTGCAAAAATAAATACATCAAACAAATATATGTATCAAAACAAGTCATTCAATTCGAGGGCGAATGAACCTGGGCTAATTTTTTGCTATTAACACAACAGGTGGAAGTTAAATTTCCTTTTGGTTTGATTTAACAAATATGCGAAGTAGGTATGAAAACATCAAATGGTTACCCCGAATCAACTAGACTCTTCAATCAAGTTACACCGCACCCATGAAAAAGTTGTAGCAGGCCATGTCTCACTCAATCGAGACAGTTCTATCGCCTCGAGCTTATCTACGGTCGCGGAATGCTGAATGAAGGCTTTCTAACCACTTCTCAATTGTATGCTCTGTTGGAACCCACATACAGTTGTCCACAAAATAATAGGAGTGCGATATTTTGACCAGTTTTGGCTATTTGTCTTTTGTTTATCTAATGTTTATTATTTTTTTATAAAAGCCTAGCTGGCTATACAACAAA
>NW_023467205.1:0-6811 GCF_013731165.1 Rhagoletis pomonella
ACTAATTTTATTAACTCATATAAGTTCCAAATTTTCATGTAATAGTCTTATTACCTCATACAAGTAATAATTTTTCATACAATAAATAACTGTTTATTAATTCACATAAGTTCTAAATTTTCATAGATTTTCTCAATGTGCAAAAAAGTCGAGTAAATATCTAATGTTTCTTGCATGCATTATTTCGATGAAACTAAAAATATGAGTTTTCATAAAAAGTGGACTTAACAACTTTTTTCAGTAAGTCAAGCATTTTTTTAGCATTTAAGCATTTTTTTACATATTTATGTGGGCTCGTTATCGTCCACTTGGCATTAATATACTTATTAGACAAACAATGATGATGAAATCAAGATCTTATATTAATAAAAAAGATGAATAGGCTAATATATTAGTGTTTTAAAAATCACACCACAACTTGGGGCTTATTAGAGAAATTAAATATATACATATGTATAGCATAGAATTTTTTGTTTAGCTATTTTTAAATTCTTTTTAAATTGCCATTGATTTATTAAATGTGATTGAAGTTTTGAAAGCCAGCTAATTTTTGAATTCTTATGCTTATTAGAGAAATGAAAATGTAGTATATAAACTTATCTCTTTATTGAGATGAGTTCTCATTTATCAAAGAAATTTGCTGTGAATAAGGTCCATTTTTGCTTAAGTTTTTAAGTAAACTATATAAACATATATAAATTAAACAAAGGACGAAGGTAAGCTTTTACTAAAAAGATCTAATAATAATAGAAAAAATGTTTTCTAATTTTAAAATATATATACATATACAGACATGTTCTGTAAATCGAACGATTTTGAAATCAATATGATTTGCTAAATATTGATCGTTATTTCTGATGAAAAGATTGAATATTATTTATATAAAAAAATATATAATAGAACCATCGGCGATGTTATATCACCGGTATCAATACCAAATTATGAGTTTTATGATTAAAAATCCATAAAAATATTTCCAAAATCTTATCGATTTCAAATCGAACAAATTTCAGAACATACCTGATATTCTATTTTTTATATACGTTTATAGACTGAATTTTATACAAATGGAGAACCTATGGAATGTAATATCTACTGAAGATGTGGAATCGCGTGGCCTACAGGTGTTTTGTGATGAAATACCTAAAAATCCTCTTCCTGAAGTAGAGTACTACTGGACAGGAAAAAAATATCTAATAGTATATTATGGCCATCAATATTTTAAATTAAAACCCCGTGTGGTACGGGAAAACCACATTTACTAATAAACAATTAAAATAAAAAAATAAATATAATGAGGAAGAGTTTTCGATTTTAAAGTAAGGAAAGTTTTTCTTTGATCTAGAGATGGATTTTTGGTTCAGTGTAAATAAAACATCTATTCCTGAAACGACATAAAAAGCGCCTACATCTAATCCGAAAAAGTTTTTCACAACACAGGAAGCCATAGAAGCATTTAGGCAAGATCTAATACAAAAAGAGAAAAATATTTCGGGAATAATTGAGAGCTTACAACCCTTTTATAGACATTTTCAGCTTCAATATGAAGATAATATTATGCTATGAATTCGCTATACATATGATAGTGATTTCCTTCAACGTAAACTGAATATTTCTTGTTTTGTGTATCGCCAGGTTGCATTCGAGAAAATTTTAAGTAACGGTGAAATTGAAATTGTTACTGGAGATGATATCACACTACGCTCAGATGTCACGTTCATTGATATTAAAAGTTATAAACATTATATGCATTTGGAAATTTCTTAACTTTTAATACTATAATATGGATTTGCCGTATTCATATGACATAAAAAGAATACAAATGTAGTATATAAAAAGATTCATTTGATATTTGGTTTTCATTACTCAGCGGAGAGTGATCGATTAGTTAATAAAATTGGTGGTTCTATAACATTCTTATGTTCACAATTATTTAAATAGGATTTGAATAGACTCTAAAAAAATAATATAAACTTTTATAGAAATTCATAAGACTATTTTTTAAGCGAATTTAAAAAAAAGCTCAATCTATATAATGTTAGAGGAATATACGTTGGTTATAGACGTTCAGGGAGTCTATTTTAATAGGAAATTTATTGCTAAAGAAGTCAGCATATCAACATTATATATAACATATATATCATATATAAAAACGTTTCTTATTCAACCTCCTTTGAAGAATCCAAGTTAACGATACGGGATAAAACAACTAATAACTGGTTATATCATAATCATCATGGATTAAAATGGGAAGATGGTGATTCGACTTTAATGGCTGTTATTGGATATATCCATTCATTAATGAAAAGAAAAAATTATATATTCTATGCTAAAGGATTGGAGAAAATCAGATGGATTCAACGTTTATTCGGATACGATATTATTTTATATAATTTAGACGATTTAAATTGTCCAAATTTAAAGAATTTATATATTAAAAATATAAATATAAATACTTGTAAATATCATGCAAATTCTATGATATGTGCTGAAAAAATGTAATAAAATTAAGAAACTTTATTTCTTCATTAAAGATCTTTATTTTATTTCAAATTAATTTTTTTTGTTCTCATCATCAACATCAGCAGACTTTTCCATTCATATGTGAAAGATTAAAAGATTTCGTAACATTTTTAAATTTGTTAGACATTCGGTGACTCTTTTGAATTTAATAAATTTGTCTTTCAATGAATATAAACGAGAAAAACAAGTATCTTAATCTTTTTCGAAACGATGTATTATTAATATTTCCTGCTTTCTGTATCAAAATATGAGTTTTCATAAAAAAGTATGCTAAGAACTTTTCTCACTAAGTTAGCAATATATGAATGAATAATGCTAGATGAATAAAACATTTAAATATACACATACTTTTATAAGCATTTTTTTATATGTTTATGTGGGATTCGTTATCGTCCACTTGGCGTTACTATACTTATTAGGCAAATAATGATGATGAAATCAAGATCAAGGCTATTTATAATATTAGCATTTGATTTGACTCATATAATAAAATTTAAATAGGGTAATAAAAAATAAATATATTCTTTGACAGCAACATTGAGTTCAAGATTATTTCCACATTTTTAATTGAATCATATTATGAAGCATAAAATAGATTACTAAAGTATATGTATATTTAAATATGTTCTTTATCAACAGTTCACCTCAATGCTTTTTATATAGTTATAAAATGTGTATAAATATGCTAAAACTGTACATTAGAAACTATTACTTTGTTTAAAGCTATTAAAACACATCATGCATGGAGTAAATCGAATCCTCAATAGCGAGCATCATGGAGAGTACAACTTCGATTTCGAATTGGAGATGTTGTGCTTTGAAGACATGGAAATCCCATATATATGTATTGAAGATGAAGATGAGGGTCCCCGGTTACAGGTTTTGGCCATCCTAGTCAGAGCAGCCCATGCTTTTTTTAACAAAAAATGGGATGAAGAGGATGACAATAGCAAATTTTTAACAGTGGTTGGCGTTGAAATTGAGGAGTATATTATGGAGCAACACCAAAACCAACATGAATATAAAAGAAGGGGTTTAGATGTTAAGACTAAGTTAAGGTATTATAGTAGAACAAATAGGGAAGCAATTTATGATATAGAAGTTTATTCTAAATCACATAAAAATATTGTATTTGAATATAACTTAACTGTTGAACTAGTATTTAGAAATTTAAAATTTAATTATATAGAACCATAAATTTATTAAAAAACTTCAGCGTTTATTTGAATATAATATTATTTTATATGAGAGTTATTTATGAAAAAAGGTTTATTTATAAATCGTTAGTCGTTGGAAAAGGTTTTATAACCAATATAATTAATAAGCTTCCTATTGAACTTCATTTGCCTAGTTATCAATTTTGTGAACCTGGAACGAAACTACGGAAACTTTTAGTAAGAGGAGATTGAGGGATTAATCTACTAGACACTGCTTGTTGAGTACATGATATATCATATTTATATAATAAAGATTTAGATAACCGACATATTGCTGATAAAAAAATTAACTGAGAAGGCTTGGGAAAGAGTTAAAGCGAAGGATAGCAATCTCAGTGAGAAAACAAATTTACAAATATAATGAAGACAAAAACGAAATTCGGTATGGGGAACATTTATAGTAAAACTAAGAAAGTGGGAGGAAAAACTGGTTGTCAGCTCTTCAAACATGCTTTAAAAAGTGCTAAACAAAATTTAAGAAAAGTAATAACTTAAAAGATGCAATAAAAATTTCACGAAAGGTTGTAAATAATATTTTTAAAGGGAAAAAGTCTATAATAAAAGCACCACGTGTAATACCATTACCTAAATCTGGAGGATTTCTCCCATTAACGCCTTTATTCGTAGCATTAGGGGCACTTGGAAGTCTATCTGGCGGTACAGCAGGAATTATTAAAACAATCAATGCTATAAAAACTGGAAAGGAGCAGTTATTGGAGGCGAAACGTCATAACAATACAATGGAATCTATTTCAATGGGAAAAGGAATGTTTTTAAAGCCTTATAAAAAGGGATTCGGATTATATTTAAAACCATACCAAAAAACTCTTAATGAGGCTACCTAGAAGACCTCTTACTGATGTACACTCGAAGAAGTATTCAAAATTTATTCTACATTTTAGAGGGGTATTCATGTGTGACACTTTACCACGTAAACCGTTTAAGAGAGAATGTGGAATAATAAATTTGGATAGTTCAAATACTGGAAAACGATAATGAGATTGATTATTTCGATAGCTTTGGAAAAACTTATATCCTGCTGAACATTTAGTAAAGTATTTAGGAAAAACATTAAATATAACTATAATAAACAGCAATTAAGCTAATTTAAAAAAAGCTCAAGCTATAATGTCAGAGGAATATACGTTGGTTATAGACGTTCAGGTAGTCTATTTTAATAAGAAATTTATTGCTACCGAAGTCAGCATATCAACATAAGATTCACATGTAACAACGTTTCTTATTCAACCTCCTTTTGAAGAATCCAAGTTAACGATACGGGATAAAACAACTAACAACTGGTTATATCATAATCATCATGGATTAAAATGGGAAGAGGGTGATTCGACTTATTGACTGTTATTGAATATATCCATTCATTAATGAAAAGAAAAAATTATATGGTCTGGGAACGCATTGGGTAGCTTACTGGAAAAACGATAATGAGATTGATTACTTCGATAGCTTTGGAAACTTACAGCCTCCTAAGCAAATAATAAAGTATTTAGGAAAAAACATTAACCATAACTATAATAAACAGCAAAGCTTTAATTCATATAATTGTGGACATTTATGCTTAAAATTCTTATTATCAAAATAAATAAGGAATTATAAAACTTTCTTTGATTTCAAATTAAATTTTATTTGTTCTCATCATCATCAACATCAACAGACATTTCCATTCATGTACACATACATATTAAATACTTAAAAATTACCTATGTGAGCATGTTAACACACTTTTCTAGCGGTGGAGCATCTATATTTCTGATGCATATTTCTAACTACATACCAACACACTTTCCTAAATTCCGACATATAAACCACCTTGTATCGGATTTTTCAGATTCCCATCAGCGGTACACCCTGTGATCGGTTCCGGTTCTGGACGCGGATTTGTCATCGGCGACATCTTGCTGCTTTTATCTGGCTTCTGAGCTTGGATTTCGATCGGCGACATCTTTTGGCGGAGCAGCAAAGCTTGCTCCGATTGAGTCACCGGAGCAGCAGGAAACCTTATGGCGGTTCTGGAACCGGAGCAGCAGCGCTGCTAGCATATTTATACCAAGGAATGAAACCGAAACCCAAACCGAAACCGTAACCGTTTAAAACCGTTTCGTTTTTCAAAACCGAAACCGAAACCGTAACCCTTATCTTGACCTGAAAAGGAGCGATACCGAAACCATTTCAATCACAGGTTTCAATCGGTTTCCAGAAATTTACAAAAATAATAAATAAAAATTTCTTTGAAATAAATGATTTATTTAACCAAAATCAGCAACATTTTGCTAAAATTCTTGTTAAGTAGTAAATAAGTATGGCAAGGTAACTTTTCGCAAAAATCTGCTGATGACTTTGTTGTTGTGAATCGATAATCGATTAATTATATTTAAGTAGTTTCTTTCCCGTACGCAATGCGAGATCCCGCGTGTGCCCAAAATAGCCCAGAAATCATGCCTGTACTGAACAAAATGGGTAATAGAGAGCGAAAATTCGAGCGTATTCGATCGTAAGTGTATTCTTCTTCCTGCCCGAAACAGCCCGAAATTTTCTCCGAGTAAAAATGGATAAAGTGTCAAAGTGCATATCAGCTGTATTGTGTTTACATGTTGCCTGCATTGACTTGGTGCTTTTAAGGAAAAGTGAATGGCCTGTTGATGTATTTTCAATCTATGTACTTAATATCAAATTTGTGAAACCAAAATTCAATTTCCAAGTGTTTGCATTTAATACCATGTTCTGACCGACAACCAAAACATTTTTCCTTCTTTTTCTTTTCATTTACAACCTTTAACTTTCATTCTTATTTTGCTTTGGCCAGGCAATTAACTATAAATCTGAAATGGCGTATTAAAGATGATAAAATATGACTTCCACTTCGATAAATAATCGAAAAAAACTAGTGAAGACACCGATTGGAATGAGTGGAAAGCGAGTTTTCAAGTAGTTTTCAGCGAAAACTGGTTTTCGTTTAACAGATTTTATATGGACAAAAACACAAGTTTTAGGTCGAAAACCAGTTTTAGCAACGAAAACATGTTTCCGATGTCGGTCAGAACATGGTATAAGTG
>NW_023467206.1:0-6811 GCF_013731165.1 Rhagoletis pomonella
ACCATGTTTGTCCATCCGCAGACAGTTATCCTCATTACAATTGTTTGTGCTTTATACATTTTATGTAGGTATTGTATGTTGTAGGTATTTCTTATACTGTGCATACAAAGTAATAATTCAAAATATATTAGTGGATACATACATACGTACTAGTATAATCTGAATAGATGCAATTCAATAAGCTTATGTACATACATACGCATATATATAATAATTCAAAACATAAGTGTACATATATATATATTTGTACATGTGTGTATACAATTTCAAATTAACAATTCAGGCTAAATAGTACAAAGGATATATATGTATGTGTATATAAAGTTGTTGTGGGGCCCAGGGCCACAGGATCCGGGGTCCTCACACTCCCTCCTTACTCCCAGCAGCAAGACTTACGGCCACCTTGCCAGTTTTGGTGGTTCGCACTCTGTACGCCTGTCCGTTCACGATGCGTCTGAATGACTGCCGCTTCAGTTGCTGGTGGTTTACGTGCGACTCAATTTCCGTCACCAACTCTTCCGGCAACGCACCTACGTCCGGATGGACCTGCCACTCCGATGGCACTCTCGGCTCAGCCTCTTCTAGCCAACGCTCTATTTCCGCCACTAAGTCGGCATCTGCTGCCACACTAAAATCCGCTTCCGCCGGCGCCTCCTCCACAAAATCACTTCGTCCACCGCTCGCCAACGTACACGCCTCGATCGCGCCCTCACTAAGGCACAGCTGTTGCGGCGGTGGATGTGGCTGTTCCGATGCCATCGGGTCGTATAGCCTGATGCGCATGTCAATATGGCGCGCATACTCTACGTACCCGTTACCGAGGTGTCTGGCGTCTTGCGTAGCGATGGAGAATTCGCCCTGCCTTTTGGCATACTCCTCTTCCCCGTCGGACGAGATGGTTATGGGTGTTGGTGCCCGCTCTACTTCGCCATCACATTCACCGCTTGGCCCGCTGTCGTCGGATCGTACGCTTACGTGCGATGATTCGTGCTCCATCTCCTCCTCTTCGCTCGTCAAATGTGGCGTATTGTTTGCCAAGTACTCTGCACCCCAATAGGCAGCCATCTCTGCATCTTCACTATTTTGGGGCAGTACGAACGGCTGCGTACTTTCGAGGCTTTCGATGTCCTCGACGCCGATTTCTTGTTGTTGCCTGCCACTGTTGCTACCGCCCTCGCTGGGGCTACTTGGCCGGCCAGCGTCGTCATGCTCGCCTCCGGTGCTGTTGTTGTCGCTCGAATTACTCGGCCGGTCTCCACCGCTGCTGTCACTTCTACTGTAGCGTCGAATTTCGTGCTCTGTTAGGCGCTTTATGCGTACGCGCACTTGCTCGGCTACAAAATTTGCCTGTTGCTGCTGCTGTTGCTCCATATTTTCGCGAACTTGTGCCTTGGCGTCCGCGGCACATCCTTTTTATTGCCGACAGTGGCCATTGCGCGACCAACTGTATTTTCCTATTTTTCCGGCACTTTTCCAGCAAAAATTCGGTAATTTTGCTGCCGTTTCACTTTCACATTGCATATTTTGTTTTTATTTGTTTATTTGTCATCCTCGCACAGCTGTAGTTTGGTGTCGGGGTTGCTGACTATCCAAAAGGGAGTTTTGTAGCGTTGATGTGAACTGGAGTAGATTTCGGGTTGCCATTGCGGTATTACTCCTCTTCTTATTACGATTATTATTATTAGTAGAATTAGTATTATTTTGTTATTATAAATGTTTTAGCTATTAATAATATTAATAATTATAATTATTATCAATATTTTATAATTATATTACTATTGCTGTTGTTATTATTAATTTTAATATTATAATGATAATTATTATTATTTTTGTTTTTTTTTTATAATTTTCTTTTGTGCTTCCTGCCATCTCCACTTTCATTGTTTTCCCTTGGAACCTTTATTTTTTCTTCTTCTTCTTCTTCTTATTATTATTATTATTCTTCTTCTTCATCAGATTTAGGATTCTTCGGCTAGCTTCTCATCTTTCAGGGTCTCCGCTGTCATGGCACTTGCTCCCCTGCTGGCAATTGCCGAGTTCACACACTTCAGTCTCTGCTGAAATTTACCTATTCGCCGCTGTGCGCCGAATTAGGCTCAGATGATGCCACGGGGGAATTTTCACCTGAGGCGTTGCTCTCATAAAATGGTTTGAGATCACTCACGTGCGCTGTTCTTCTTTTCCCTTTGTGCACCTTGTCGAGTTCGACGATCACAGGCGAAATAAAATTTAGTACGCGATGTGGTCCGCCGTATTTCGGTGCAAGCTTAGCCGCGAAATTGTCCACGGCTTTAGACAAGAAGTGTTCTTTCACCAAAACCCTGTCTCCCACGACCGCTTGCCACGATCTTCTTCGCAGATTGTAGTGTCTCGCTTGCTCTGTCGTTGCCTTTTGTTGGTTTCGTCGCACTAACTCAAACACCTCTTTCATTCTCACCGCTTTTACTTGCGGTGTTGTGGCATCTTCGCCGGTTCCTAACGTATTCTCGTCATACAATGCGTTCGGTAACCTTGGTTCTCGCCCTTGGACGACGAACGCCGGGCTGTAACCCGTTGCGTCGCACACGCTAGTGTTGAGGGCCAAAGTCATTTCTGGCAACAGATCATCCCAGCTCTTCTGGTCTTTGCCTGCGAACTGCGCCAGTAGTCGCTTGATGTTACGGTTAGCTCTTTCCGTCGGATTTTGCTGCGGTGTGTACGGAGCAGTGAATTGGTGCCTTATTCCCATCTCCTCCAGGAATTGCTTAAATTTCGAGCTGGTAAACTGCGTTCCATTATCCGTGATCAAGATTTTTGGAATGCCGAATTTGCCGATAATCCGCTCTCTCACTGCTCGAATTACTCCCTCCGCTGTTGCCTTCCGCATTGGTACAATCTCGACCCATCTTGAGAAACGATCTAGTATTACCAGCGCCATAGTGTTCCATGCTTGGATCGCAGAAGAGGTCCTACGAAATCAGCACACACCGTCGCCCAGGGTTCTTCCGCTAGCTGCGTCAGCATCTTTCCGGCTGGTTGCTACTGGCTTGGTTTGTAAAGCTGGCAGGTCTGACATTGTTGCACATACTTCCTCACGTCGCGGAACATGCCCGGCCAATAATATCGCGCTGTCGCCCGCGCTATCGTTTTTCTGATCCCCATATGGCCTGCACTGGGAACATCGTGAATTTCCCTTAACACCCTCTGCCTTTGCTCTGTCGGTACACATAATTTCCATGGCAACACGTCTTCACCGTCGATTTGGCCTGATATTCGCCGGTACAGCTCACCATTTTCGATGACAAAGTCAGGAAACTTCTGTGGGGACCTCTCCACCTCCGCCATCTTGTCTTTCAGCCACTTGCACTCTATCGCTACTCCTCCCGCCGTCATCGAACCAAGCAATGTTTCCTGGGGCTGTCTTGACAGCGCGTCTGCTACCACATTCAGCTTACCTTTGCGATACTGCACATCGAAGGCGTACTGCTGCAGTTCCAGCGCCCACCTTGCAATCCGACCGGATGGACTCTCTATCTTACTCAGCCATTTTAGCGCTAAGTGGTCGGTGATGACGGTAAACGTATATCCTTCTAGGTAGGGTCTCATTTTTCTGATCGCCCACACTATGGCCAGGCACTCTTTCTCCGTTGGTGAATAATTAAGTTCGGCCTTGTTGAGCCGGCGACTCGCATATGTGATTACGCGTTCTTTTCCTTCAATCTCTTGGGTGAGAACAGCTCCCAGCCCGTAGTCGCTCGCGTCTGTTTGCAGAGTGAACTTCTGCGTAAAGTCGGGGCAAGCCAACACTGGTGCCTCGGTTAGCGCGTTCTTCAGCGCCTCGAACGCTGTCTGTTGCTCGTCGTTCCATTTCCACTTGTGGCCCTTCTCTAGCATGGACGTCAGCGCATGCGCCACTTTGGAAAAGTCGGGGGCAAATCTTCGGTACCATGAAGCTATCCCTAGGAACCTGCGTAACTCCCTTATATTTGTCGGTGGTGTCAGCTCTTTGATAGCCGCGACCTTCTCAGGATCGGTGTAAATGCCCTTCTCGCTGACGACGTGACCCAGATACTTCAACTGCTTCTTGAAAAACTCGCATTTTTCTATGTTGATCCTAAGATTCGCCTGCCTAAGCCGTCGGAAGACCTCCGAAAGATGTTGGACGTGCTCTTGCAGGGTTGCACTGATGACAATAATGTCATCCAGGTAGGCAAACGCATACGGCTCTAGCTCTGGACCGATAACTTGGTCTAACGCACGCTGGAATGTCGCGGGGGCGGAGTGGAGCCCAAACGGCATTACTCGCCATTGAAAAAGGCCACGCCCTGGCACTGTAAAAGCAGTGTACTGCTTGCTCTGCTCTTCCATTGGGATTTGCCAGTAACCGTTTTTCAGGCCTAGGCTGCTAATGTAACGCGCGCTTCGTAGTCGATCAAGGATATGTTGGATCTTCGGTAGGGGGTACGCGTCGGGCACTGAACGCTCGTTCAGCTGTCGGTAGTCGACGCGGAGTCTCCATTTGCCGGTCTTCTTCTTCGCCAACACTATTGGGGCGCTGTGCGGGCTGTGTGAGGGTTCAATACACCCTTTCTCGATAAGGTCGTCGATTTCCGCGTTGATGATTTCCTGCATCTTCGGGTTCTTCGGGCAATACCTCTGCTTGATCGGCCGGTCATCCTTCATGACGATCCGGTGAGTGGCAATATTTGAAACTCCAGACATCTTCTCAAATTTGCGTAACTCTGACATTAAGAACTCCCTCGCTTCGTCGGTTGTCGTGGCTTCTGTAGATGTGGGGTTTGATTTGGGTTCGTCGCATTTACCTGACCTTTCTGCACCTCCCCCGCGTATTGCCGTGAACGTTTCTACTCCTTGTGCGCAGCTCTCTTCTCGGAGTGTCACGTCTAAGTCTACGCAACATAATCGGACCCCCGCTTTTGCCAGATAATCGGTTCCAAGCACCACGTCATCCATCAAACCAGGCAGTACCAAAAGATCGCTTTCATGCGCCTGATTCGCCAGCCCCACTTGCGCCGTTATAGCCTTCAGCACCATTCTGGATCTCCCATCTCCCATTACCACACGCGTGTTCACCTTCCTAACCTCTCCCACATCCAGTTTCTTAAACATGGCCTCGCTCAAGAAACTTCTTGTTGCGCTTGTATCAACTGCAGCTACTACGTCGACCTCGTTTACTCTAATCGCCGCCATAATTCGGCCATCCGACTGCCTTAGGACACTCTTTAGTTTGCGCGAGGCTGTTCTACCTGACGCCCCACTCCTCGCCGCAAATGGGACCTCGACCCGTTTCCCGATGCACTACGACAGCACTCTCGAGTCGGGACATTGCATCGACCACAGGTCCAACAAAACTCTCTCCGTGCAGCTCTGCACTCTCTTGCAAAATGGCCCTCTTCTCCGCAATGTCTACACGCAGTCCACGGATTAACGTACTCCGTCTGTGGTGTTGCCACACCGCTGTGTGGTTCAGGTCGGCGCTGTGTTCTCTCTGCTCTAGCCGTCTCGTCACTCCTAGGCAGTTCGCGCATGAGCTGATATCTCTCCGTGACCCGCGGAGTGGTTCGCGCTGCGGCTCTTTGTGGCTCTCTCACGGGGGGGATATTTTCCATATCTTCCGCCAAACTCACTAGCCCTTCTAGGGTGGTGAACTCGGATCGTTTGACGTACCATTGGAACTCGCTTCTAGAGTTTCTGTAGATACGCGTCAGCTTCTGCTCTGAGGTGTAGTTCGCGTGTCGCATCAAACTCTGAAGGGCCAACACATAGTCTTTAAATTTCTCGTTCGGTTGTTGGACGCGACGACGGATCTCATCGTCTAAGGTTTCGTGGTAGCGAGAGTTTAAGAAGAACCTTAGAAAGTCTCGTTTGAAGTCCTCCCATTGTCGCCAATTCCGGTTATTACTGCGGAACCATGTCAACGCCTTCTCCTTAAGTAGTTCTGGCATCGCTCGCGGTAACAAGTCACGATTCACCTCGTATACTTCCGCCAATTCTTCTACACGTTCGATGAAGCTGAGCGGGTCTCGGCCGCCGTCGAATTTGAAACCCCACTTACGAACTCGGTCCATGATGGTTGCCAGCGATGTCGTAGGATACGTTGCGTATGGCTGTGGTGTCTCAAACGCGTCAACGGGCATTGGTGACTGCATGACACTGGCTCCCTGGCTTCCACTTGGTGTTGCTGCGGTAACATTCAGCGCAGGCTTCGAGTGTTTCGCTTCTAGCTCTTCGAACCGCGTTTAGTAGTCCTCGTTGTTACTCTCTTCTTGAATAAATGCAGAGAAGCGTCTTCGCAGCTCTTCGACTGTTCCGGTCTGTTCGAGACCGAACTCTGCCATATAGGTCAGCAGCTCCTCTCGGTTGAGGTAATGTATCCTCTTTCTCTTCACCATTTTTTTTTTGTCACACTGTTTCTTCACTAGTAGTTCTTCGGGTGGTCACTGCACTTTGTGTCTCTCTCACTTGTGCCCTTATTGCTTCTTAAATTTGGGTATTTCGGGTAGTCGCTGAACTCAGTGTCTCTATCACTTGTGTTCTCTCTTACTTTTTTTTCACTTCACTTTTTTTCACGGCACTCTCCTTTATGTTTCGTTTCCTTTAGTGTCCCTGCTCGGGCGCCATTTGTAACGGACTTTCCTGAGTGCTGGGTGTAGCTCTCGGTTGTCCAGAGTCCTGTAAGGAGTAAACACCCTATCTCCTCGTGAAATTAGAACACACTCGCTTCTCGTTTATAGCCTCTTTATTTGCTGTACTCTCGCTATATCCACTCTCTAAAGTATAGGACTAGAGTAGGTTTAAACCCTACAGCTAG
>NW_023467207.1:0-6809 GCF_013731165.1 Rhagoletis pomonella
TGTTATGGGACGGAAGGCTGAGCTGTACATATCCAATAAAAGCATCGGCGAGAAGAGCTGGCGATGACGTCAACAGCTAAGGCGTGTGCACTGGCTGGTTCCCGGAGCTTCAGCCTGGGGGGGGTCAATACTTAACTGCTGACCAACCATCATTCTCCACGTCTATAGGTTGGCTGTAAGAATCCGGCGGTAAGTAAGGCTGACTCAGGATACAAAATCCAAATTCCTTTTTATCACAATTCACAATCCTAAAGAAAATCGAGCACGCTTACAATTTTGTCTCTCTTGATATTCTTTTTATTTTTGCACATAGAGCATTAAATTAAGGTTCTTACCAAATACGATGATTTAAAAAAATGTTTTCCTCAACTCGCTGCTACGGTTCCTCACATCGGCACTTTACGGGATAAAACAATTCAATTTTTTTTTATTATTTTTAAAATAAATTAGATCTCCGCGTGTTGTCAGCTCCAAGGTTCCAAAAGAAAAGACAGCATGATATTTGCGGAAATAGCTCCTCAGTCAAAAGAGAATATCATCGTTTTATCGATAGTTTGATATACAGAATCATATGATCACGGAGATGTCTGAAAGGAACCTTGATGCAGCGGTGTTAAATGTGCAACACAGGGTGACTATGGGTCACGGAATAAAAAAAAAATACAGAAACCGGAAGTGACGGAAATATAACGACAGTAAAACCTGTAAAGAACTAAGAGGGCCATTTTCTAGCTGGAAATAAAACTATTCTGAACTGGACCCACGGTACACACCCCCCCACCTAGAGTGTGGGTGCGGTGCAAACTCAACCTTTCGCCTCTTGCATATCTTTACGGTGGTATGTACCTCGTTTTCCATTTTCAGCGTCCTCCAATTCATACATACTGTTGCCTTTCAATGCAATTACCTTGGATTTGAGGAACTTAGGTGCAAGTTTTGCGCAAAATTTTTTGGTTGCGTCACTCTGAACAAAATTTCTTCTATATACTATGTCCCCTATGTTGAATGTCTTTGTGGAACTTCGAAGATTGTATCGTTTGGCGGAATTTTCAAAAGCAGTTGTTATATTCTCCATGATCGACTTTCGTACCAGCTTTAGTTTATCAGTCCTGTTCAAAACATTATCGTCAAACGTTTCTAACTTTCTCAACAGCTCGTATTCGTCAGCATGTGACAGCATTTGCTGTCCAAACAACGCGAAATATGGTGAACATCCAATGGCTTGGTGGACGGAGCTTCGTAGTGCTTCGGCGATGTCAGTAAGATGTTTGTCCCAATGAGTTTGGTCACCCTTCAAATAGGACCTAATGCCTGCTATAATCGACCTGTTAACTCGTTCGCTGGCGTTTGCTTGTGGGCTATAAAGAGCAGTGAAAGTATGTCTGATTCCGCGATCGACTAAAAGGCTACTAAACTCTCGCGATTTGAACTGCTTACCATTGTCACTAAAAATTATTTCCGGAGTTCCAAAAACGCTGAAAACCTGGTCTTTTAAAAAACTACAAATGGATGAGGTATTAAAATTACGGATGGCTTTTAGCAACGGGAATTTTGTCAAATGATCGAGTACAATCAAAATCCCAATATTGCCTAACTTCGATCTCGGATAAGGGCCAATTAAATCAATATACAATTTTTGAAACGGACGTTGGACGGTGTATTGTGCGGACATGGGTGGCCGTAACGTAACGTTAGTTGCTTTACTTTGTCGGCAAATCGGACATTTCGCCACGTAATTCTTGACATCGACAGTCATATTCGGCCAGTATAGGTTAAGTCGCAGCCGCTCCAGAGTCTTAGCTATACCACCATGGCATTTACTCGGAGGGCAGTGGGCATTCTCAATTGCCTGAATGGCTAAGGTTTTTGGAATCCACAGCTTCCAATTAAAAGCTTCACGGGCTGGATTCCCGTCTGGATGTTCGGTTCTTTTGTAAACTTTTTCATCTAAGATTCGAAGGTCGGGTAAACGAGACTCATTAAGGCGGACATGACTAACAAACTTTTTATATTCTTCGGACAAAAACTCGGACGACTTCAGATCAACTAACGGACGGACTTCTAATTCAACAATTTCGGCAACTTCGTCAAAATTTTGTCGTGATAAGCTGTCTGGTACAACGTTCAAGGAACCTTTTCTGTGCTCTATTTGGAATTTATATCCCTGTAGCTTTAGAGACCAACGGGCTAATCTGGTTGACAAGTCGGTCTGCCTCATCAGCCATTGCAAGCTGGCATGGTCTGTGACAATGGTGAATTCCTGCCCTTCCACATATGCCCTAAACTTTTTTAAACTAAGTATTGCCGCAAGGCACTCCAACTCAGTAACGCTGTAGTTACTTTGGGCTTTATTTAATTTTTGGGAAAAGTAGGCTATCGGTACCTCAATTCCTTCGTCATTTTTCTGAGACAGCACCGCACCAACACCGAGCTTACTGGCGTCGCATTGGATAATAAACGGTTTGTCATAGTTTGGACTGGCTAAAACTGGTGCGGAGCATAGCACTTTTTTAAGAGTGTCAAACGCATCTTGTGCTTCGTCATTCCAAGCAAAGTATTTGCTCTTTTTCAAAAGATTCGTTAATGGAGCCGTAATTGAAGCGAAATTATCTACAAAACGTCGATACCACCCAGCCATTCCTAGGAAGCGTCTCAGTTGTTTGACATTCGTAGGAACGGGGTAGTTCGTAACAGCTGATATTTTATCTGGGTCGGTTCTCAGCGTACCATTTCCTACCACATATCCGAGGTATTTAACTTCTCTGATACAAAATCGACTCTTTTCTACATTAATGGTTAACCCTGCTTTCCTTAAGTGGTGGGCAACTTCTGCTAGGACGGACATATGTGTTTCAAAGTCTTCCGACACTATCAACAAATCATCTAAATATACAAAAACCTGATTCTTCAATGTGGGAGGGATTACGCGATCCATCAAGCGACAAAGTGCTTGTGGGGCATTGCATAAGCCGAAAGGCATTACACGATATCGATAAAGCGGACGATTAGGGACGGTAAAACAGGTGTAATCGCGGGAACTTTCTGCGAGGGGAATTTGCCAAAAGGCTCGTCGCAAATCAAGAGAACTAATAAATTCAGCCTTTGGTATTCTACTCAAAATACCATCAATATGAGGTAAGGGGTAAGCGTCCTTGATGGTTACGCTATTAACTCTTCTAGAATCTAGGCACAGACGGACTTTGTTCGGCTTTTTAACTAACACAATCGGACTGGACCATGGACTATTCGGGGACTCCTCTATTACACCTAACTTAAGCATTTCATCTATCTCACTATGAACTAATTTCTCAATTGCTGGAGATATGGGAAAGTAGCGCTGCTTTGTCGGACGGACATCTGGTTGTAATTCTATGACATATTCCATCAACGAGGTCTTACCAAGACCTTCTTTCTCGAAAGATGGAAATCTATTTTTGACTACTGCTAATTGTTGCTGTTGCTCATTACTTAATGAAAGGTTATTTCCATCACGACCTGCATTAAGAGAAATCTCGGAAATTACGTGCGGTGCAATTTTAAACTTGGCCCAAAAATCGACTCCTAAAATTATCTTTTGTGACATACTTGGAATGACAAAGAAACGAATGATCTCATTTTTTCCTTCAAATCTAACTGCTAAGTCAATAGTGCCATAAACAATTAGTTGTTTGCCATCTGCAGTACAGACAGATATGGTGTGCTTCCGCAGATTGTTTTGCTTACAAATGTGTTCGGCTAAAGCAGAACCTAGGCACGAAACTTGAGCACCACTGTCTAAAAGGCCTAAATGCTCCGCCCCTAAAATTTCGATGTTGGCATATGGCCTCAAATCAAAAGATTTGTGTTCAATGGCACATACAAGTGTGTTTACTGCTTTACGAGATTTGTTTACGTTTTTCCAAAATTCTTTAATTCGCGTGGCTGAACGAGTTGGACAATCTGAAGGTTTATTATCATTACCGAAAATCTGTCCTCTAACTACCTTATATTTTGCTAAACGGACTTCATACGGAACGATTTCATGTACAAACGGTCTGGTGTTAAAAGGGTAGTCAGTGCGTATGAGTGGAGTAGCGCACTGTGTTTGCTCCGAAGCGTGAGGACGTGTGATCATCTTTTTCAAAATTTTTTCTTCGGGTCGTTGCGAGGGTTCTGCTGAACAACCTCGCTCGCTTTCGAGTTTCCCGGATTGCAGGTCGGACATTTCGGGCGATACACTTCAGGGGCACCACATCCGTAGCAGAAAACTGATCGGTCTTCCAGGCAATCGAAATATCGGTGTCCTTCGGCCTTGCAGTTCCAGCAAACTAATTTTGTTCTAGTTGGGTTCTTACTTATTTCACCAACCTCGCATTCTAACTCTTCCTGCAAGTAATCTTCGCTATCTATTTCGTTTACATAACGTCTTGGCTGCTGTCGAGGAATTGTTGGTGACGGGTTTGAAGACTTCGTAACTTCGTTTGCCAGACTTTCTCCCTTAAGGCAAAGTCTTCGCAACTCCGCTAAAGAAGTAATGTGCACGTACAACAATTGCTGTCGTACACGAGGTCGCAAGTTGTGCTGCAATATTTCTAGTAACTCGCTCTCAGGCAAAGGCGATCGCAATGTTTCAGCTATTTTAAGAACCGAGTTTCGATAATCATCAAAGCTCTCGGCTGGACCCTGTTTCCTACTTCGAATCATTTCTTTAATTTCGAAATCGCTTTTGTGCAGCTGAAAATTAGTCCTCAAAGCTTGACAGAGTGATGGCCAGGTTACGCGTTCAACTGAACGTCGGTATCGCCAATACCACTCTCGCGCCTCATTTATGAACAAAATTTGTACGTGCTCGCACAACAAATTGAAGTTTCCCCCTAGTGTGTCAATTACTTGACATTCAATGCGGTATAAAAAACTATCAACCGAAAGCTTGGAAGTTCCATCAAATTTAATATCCCAATTTGATATTAGTTGCGCGACTCGTCCAGAGTTAGGTACACTAGATAGATCACTAAAACGGAGCTGATCTATTTGATGGTGGAAATTCTGATTAGAGTTATTGGTAAAGTTTGGTATATCCCTATGCCCGACAGGTGTCGACACATTACGCGGGTTACTAGGATGCGCGCCGTTTGCATTGGGACTAATATTGGGTGTTGGCTGAGAATGTGGAGGGTTTAAATTCATTCGGTCTACCAGGGTGGTAACTATACCGTCGAGTTTTTGTGCTAAAATTTGAGAAACGCGATTCTCCAAATTATCGAAAATTGTAGCCTGTCTCGCTGAAATAACTGCAGTGACGATATTACGTATCCTACTCTCTTCATCCTTCGAAACACTATTAGCTCCCTGCGTATTCGCAATGGGCAAACTCGCTGCACCTTGAACTTCTTGTTCTGTATTTTGTGGCAAAGAAAAATCCTCTAAATTTATATCAGCCATTGCAAGGCCTGATCGCAGGGCGCTTTGAGCCCTAGTACGCGTTCCCGTATTTTGGTGAAAGTCACGGCTGGTACATTTCGCACGACATTGTGGACACGACGGGTTTTTCTTCAGCCAGTTCAATAAGCATGACCGATGGAAGCAGTGAGAACATGCCGTTAGAAGGACGTCAGCACTTTCCGTAAAATCCTCCCTACAAATAGAACACGAACTAGCTGGTTGCTGATGTTCGTTACTATTTGTCTGCGGCATTTTCGCACCAAAAACACAAGAAATTCAAAACAAAAAAAAAAAAAAAAACCCAAAAGGTTTTGACAAAGGGTAAAATTAAATCCAGATAAAATATGGAATGGTAAGCGAATTCCAATAAAGTTCACTTGTGTTTTATACTATGGATGGAATCAGTCAATATAAATTGCTTTTATTGATAAACAAATTAATAGATATTCATAAAATTATATAATTTACTACCAGTAATATCTAAGAAAGAAAATAAAATTAAAAAAAAATCTCGCAGCATTTAATCGACTTGTCTTCCAAAAAGCAACATCACAAATTTCAAACAAAAAGTCGAATTCGATCAAAAGATCAAAAATCAAATCCAAAATCAAGCAAATGAAAACCATCAAAAATATGGTCTGATTCTTCGGTCGTGTGGTGGTATTAATTGGTGTAGGTGGTTTAAGGTCAACTAGATGCAGGTATCAGTATAAGGCAAAAAAAATAAAAATCTAACTATTCGGTTATGGTCTAATTTCTTTGGCCATACAGTTCCGAGAAAACTACACAAAGAAAAAAAAATAGGTAATTCCGTTACATTTAAATGAAAGATCTCGAAGTGGAATTGAGAAACAAAAGTTTTCAGATAATTTGAAAGCATATATGCCACTAGATTGCTGGTTAGCCAACTAGCATTTAGCTAAGTATCACTTAAAATTCCAAACAACCATACAGCAAACAAAATTCCTCACATGTCTGAAAACGAAAAATGAATACTTTGAATAGCTGTTGATATGCTATATAACCGCGGTCAACTCTGTAGACATTTAGCCTTCAGGAGTTGCAATTCCAACAATGCATTTGCATAAAAACATCCATACCGGAAACTACCAAAGTCAAACAAAAAGAGTAACATGGTCAAATCTTTACGCTTTTAGCTCTAAAATTTGAGTTCCAAGAAAAAAGTTACTTTATAAAAAAAATCATCAAAAATAAATCAAATCAGAACGACAAAAAAAAATATTCCAAGAGGGAATAATATTATGGAGACCACAAATCGTGTTGGCTACTCAAAGTAAACCACAGGTCATCATGTGGGCCCCACGTTGGGCGCCATTTATCTGTTATGGGACGGAAGGCTGAGCTGTACATATCCAATAAAAGCATCG
>NW_023467208.1:0-6809 GCF_013731165.1 Rhagoletis pomonella
CAATTCTTTTTACAAAAATAACTAACAGTAGCGGAGTTTTATATTTAAAAGTCTTCACAAAATATCACATTAATCAAAAATTGCTATATGTCACTTTCGATTTATTTTCACATTATTTCTACAAATCACGGTTAAAAATAATTTTTTTTCTAAAAATAAATTCTTTTTACAAAAAAACCGAACAGCACTGAAGATTTATATTTGAATATTTTCACAAAATGGCACAAAAATCAGAAAATCGTATATAACATTTTCGGTTTATATACATTTGTTTGTACAATTCACAAAAAAATGAAGATTTTTTAACAATTACTTTCACAAATAATCGACCAAGATTAACACACATGCATACATTCAATCATATCGTCGTTTAAAGTACAAAGCCGCGTAACTGACGTTGGCTGCCAAAAATTGGATTTGCTCACATAAGCTCTTGCCTCAATCCCTATCCATCCATTCGTCCTGAAATATACTAGCCAGAAATGCGATTGCTTTATAAAAAAAGAACCATTTTGCAATATGAGTGTTCTTACGCTCTAGAAAATAATTTCTACAACTTCACATACGCGGTTTTTCATTTTGTTGACTCGCGGTTTTGCACTTTAAACGACGATATGTATGTATTTATAAACACCAACTACTCACCCAAGTTGAGGGTGGGGATAGCTCCCCTCTTCAATTTTTTTCCGCCCATAGCTTCGGGCTCAAAGTGGTCAGCGCATACGTATGAGTTTCGGGGTGGTAGGGGCTCCGCATCGCTGATACCCAGGTTGTCCCTCCATTTCTTCGCCTCCGCCTTGACGTGTGGAAAAGAAAAGAAACGCACGCCCTCGTTAAGGTTGCGACAATCGCGTACGCGACATTTACGTCTATTTTCCGACATTTTTCGCGTCTGATTTTAAACCGTTTAAACTTTTTCGATAAAAATGCGCTTTCGGTTTTAAGAATACATTCGCTTCTGCCGAATTTCTCGAAATTAGAAGTCCGTTGACTTCTCTCTTTTGCTTTTGACATTTTGCCGCAACATCATTAGAATTTATAATCTAATTGGCAAAGATCAATAACAAAAGAAAAATAAACTTGCGAAATCAGACCACCTGTACAACCGTTTTTCCGCCCTCGAACTAACATTTTCCAATTGCATTACATACTCAAATTCTGTTAGTTGGGCGGTTCTCACGGTCTCACTGTTAATTAGTGGTGAGTACGCGATTATTAACAGCCGTACGCCGCCGAGTGGTGTGTACGCGATCTGAACCAGTTGGAACGTAAATCTGCCAATTCGATGGCAATGCTGCTTCTCTGTATTTAACGTTCTCTGCAAACGCGAGGAAAATGTCAACACCATTGACATATTCACATTTGAGAATATTGGCTGGCTGTATCTTATTTCCATAGAAAAAAAGTGTGATGTTAAATTATCTACTGATTATAATAGCAAGTCTGACAACATTTTAATAGATAGATAATAGCTTACGGGGGAGGTTTGATTGACGTGAAGGGTACTATTAAAGTAAACGTAGAGTGGAAGGGCATCGTCAAACAAATGACATTGCTCGTCGAGGATTCACATGAGGCATCCAACATTCTCGGAATGGATTGGTTTGGAGCATTGAAATTCAAATTATATAATAATGGTCAAAATTAAAACGAAGTCATCTCTGCTATTCACGGTCAGGCATCGTCGAACGCATTGACCACTTCTCTAAAAGAATGCACCCAGCAGTATGCTGATATATTTTCGCTAACTTTGGGCTCGTGCAAAACGTTCAAAGCTAATATTAGGTTGAAACCTAACGCTTCACCGAAATTTTTCATACCGTATAACTTGCCATTTGTCTTACATGCTGATGTACGAGCAGAAATTGATCGACTTGTAAGTACAAACATTCTTAAACCAATAGGTACAAGTGAATGGGCGCCACCTATAGTGGTTGTGAAAAAGCCAGACGAGAAGCTAAGAATCTGTGCTGATCTTAAAGTGGGTGTTAATTCTCAAATCGAAATCGACCGGTACCCCATTCCTCGCATTGAAGAGTTTTTTCATAAACTACAAGGTGGTCAGTGTTTTACGAAATCGAAATGTCAAAACGTTTTATGGTCATAACACCATTTGGTTTGTTCCAATTTCATTCAATTTTGGCATTTCAAGCGCTCCGGGCTTATTTCAAAAATTTATGGAAGAGGTAATCGCGGATATTCCTCACTGCGCAGTATATCTGACCGATATTATTGTGACGGGTAAAAATGATATCGAGCATATTCACAACGTTAATAAAGTTTTCCAACGGCTACGCCACCACGGATTACAGTGTAAACTAGAAAAGTGTGGTTTCGCACAAAGGAAAATAGAGTACGTTGGTAATATAATAGACGAAAACGGTATCAAACCATCAGAGAAACGTGTGGACGCGATCAAACGCATGCCTAGATCGAAAAACTTGCAAGAAATCGAAGCTTTTTATCGGTAAAGTCAGTTATTATAATAAGTTCACACATAATTTTTCAACACTCGCAGCGCCATTAAATAGGTTGACTAGAAAGAATGCAGTATTTCAATGGGGGCAAGAACAAGAAAATGCTTCCCAATCCTTGAAGAATTCGATCATTGAAGCCACCCGACTTGTATATTATAACGACAAGCTACCTATTTTACTCGCAGTCGACGCATCCAGGTTGGGTATTGGTGCGGTGTTATCCCATCGTTTCGCTAATGGTTCGGAAAAACCAATCGCGTACACATCAAAGACACTTAACAGCAGTCAAACAAGCTATTCGCAGGTATAAAAAGAGGCATTGGCTATAATATACGGCGTGACCAAATTTCACCAGAAGTTCGAGCTGGTCACAGATCATAAAGCGCTTACCACGTTATTTCACCCGTCTAAAAGACTACCGGTGATGGCATTACACCATGTACAACGTTGGGCTATTACACTTCAGGCATACACGTGTACAATCCGCAACAAAAAGTCATCCCAAAACGCGAATGCTGATGAACTCTCACGATTGCCATCGGGGGAAGATCCTGCTTTTGACGAGGTGGAGAACAGCTTGTTTACGATTGATGTAAGCGATCAAGCCGTGGTAAGCGAATTTCCAATAAATGAACAACTTATTAAACAAAAAACCGAATCGATGAAACCCTAGAGTAGGTGCGCAAATATGTGCTTAAGGGCGGCCTCAGCGTTCGCTTGAGAAAAATCTCGAGCCGTATTTTAATCGGAGCATTTGTTTATCAATACAGAATGGGGTGTCATTGCTACATACCGACTACAGCAGGGTAATAATACCTAAAAAACTTCAAAGAAGGGTACTGACGATGCTCCATGATGGACACTGAGGCAAAAGCCGCATGAAACAAATGGCTAGACGGTACGTCTGGTTTCCCGGTATCGAACAAGAAATTGATCCATCTGTCAAGCGACTGCTGCACTTCCAAAGAGCGTGTTTAGGCCAACGGCCTAATTTTGCTCCACATTTTTCGACCCACCCTAATGCATACCATAACTTAATTATTATGGTTGCTGTCGAGCTGTTAACTACTCTGTTAAATCTGCAATAATCAAACTTTCGTCAAATAAGCAGTTCGACAAGCAACCGTAACTAAAATCAGGAACGGTTTACTTACTTCTTTTGCGAGTTTCCGAAGAAGAGGACGTCATCCAGCCACCAAGTTCTACCAGTTCTTTTAAAGGTAATTTGTAATACAAATATATGCATATATATATATATATACATATATACACAAAATATTAATTGAATACACAATATTGTTGCTATTAGTTATACTAATACCAAGTTTTTTAATTTCTTTCCAATCAATTTATCATCGGTGCGAACGTGAAACCACACCTTGCGAAAAGCGTTGCGCCGATGACTATGGTCCTTCGTCGCCGTGACTGATAAAGTTATTTCACCAGCACCAACAATTTGTTTGCCAAACCGAAGACACCACAAGCATCTGGAGGATTTATAACCTACAGGATACGATTCCACACAGCTTGCACCGAATAGCAGTGACTTTAACCAGAAGCAGTTTAAAGATTCACGTACATAACAACACAAACACATCCGCAGTAGCACCACCACCTGTATTAAAACGACGAAATAAGGTACGTGGTTAAAAATTTCACTGCACTATATTGTTTTGTGTGTAAAATTCGCGCCACAAAACTATAAATTGTGAAAAACTAAATAACCTAAGTGATTTTGTGAAGTAAGAGACTTAAGTGCATTAAAATATTTCATTTGCTTGTTAGCACACAAAAACATTCATATATGCAAAAGTGCGCGCTTCGGCCATTTCAAAAAGTTGCAGTGTATTTTAAATAAGCGTGAAACCACTTGCGACAATTTAAATTTCGGTGATTAATAGCAATATAATTAATTCACATAAAGAAAATTCTGCATAGTCATTTACATTCGTTCGTTGCTTGCATTTTGAGTTAATTCACCAACAACACTGCATCTTTTGGTTCGGTTCTCATAACCTCACTTTTTCACGGCACTTGCGCTAGCTTAGAAGCTATATTGCACTTCAGCAAATTAAATTCACAAAATCACTTTCACGTTTTGAGTTGTTCATATATGCACATAGAGTTGTATATTTAAAAAAATAAAGGCGCTCCATATAATTGCGGAAAATAAAATATCTTACGGGCGTTCAATTTTTGACAAAATTACATACATACATAGACATTGTGTTTGGCGAGCAATAATTAAATACATATCCATACATACATACATTTTTATATATTTTGAGCCGGTGTTAATAAACATACATACATACATATATAAAGTAAATTGGTTGCATACTTTAATTTATAAACCTGAGATTGACTGGGTGGAAAATTCTATTGGTACCATTGTTATAACCAATTGGGGTTCTTAGTAGTGTTTTTCTGTTCTTTTTGATCATTTGCGTTGGGAAATTCCGCTTTTGTTGTGTTGCTTATCCTAATCGAAGACTTTAAAGTTTTAGTAAGGTCGTATTTACAGATTAAAATTCAATATGGAGACATTCAATCGCTTAACCGACTCGGTCATAGAGTTTGATATAGATTTTATGAGTACGCCCAGCAATGAGCATTCAATATACTCGCTGAGAATTCAGCAAGCTGACCTGAAAACCCTGTGGGATAAAGCCAAAGCTCTATTTGCGAGCTACTCAGCTTTCTTGCGCTGCATGTCGAAAATAAGCGATCTGTGTGATAGGTTAGAAAAAATAGAAAAAGAAAACGAGGACATGTCAACTCGTTCAAACAACATACATCTCCCACCCTGCGATACAGACGTATTCAAAGGTGATTACCTGACATGGCCAACTTTTCGGGACATGTTCACAACCATTTATATTTTGAATAAACGGCTTACACCAGTAGAGAAGCTATATCACCTTAGACAGAAAACGCAGGGTGAGGCCAAGGAGATTGTTAGCAAGTGTCCCTTAACCAATGAAGGCTTTATCACAGCCTGGAAGCATCTCTGTGATAGGTACGAAAACAAGAGAATCTTGGTCAATACGCCATTGAAGATTCTCTTCAATTTGAAGGCTGTCGAAACTGAATGTGGAACATCGATAAAAAGGTTGCAAAGGGATATCAACAATTGCATATCTGCCTTAGAAAGCCATCAGATCGATATTTCAAATTGGGACCCAATAGTAACGTACTTACATATGTTCTACAAAACTGCCTGAGGTGACACTTTCGCTATGGGAACAATCGGTAGAGAATAAAACTGACATTTCCAAGTGGACAGATACGGATCGATTCCTTTCAAATAGGTTCCAAACGCTAGAATCAGTCTCAGGTTTAAGAGGAATCACGGCTTCAAAACCACCAAAGTTTCCGAACTATAAGCATTCCTCTGAACCTTCGCATAAGAGACTTGCCGCATTTCAAACAAGTGTCGCTAAATATATGTGCAAAATGTACCAGAGTAACGAACATAAGATGCATCTGTGTCCAAGGTTTCGCAAATTATCCGTAGACGACAGGGTTGCTATCGTAAAAAAAAATTAATTGTTGTTTGAACTGTCTCGCCTTTGGACCCTTGGTATCGAAATGCACTAGTTCGTTCAATTGCGCCACTTGCCACTCTCGACATCACTCTCCCCTACACGTTCAAACAGCACCTCTAAAGGCAACAAATAGGAATGACATTTCTAAACCTTTGGATACTTCAGCGTCCACATCCAGACAGGCTCAAATGCAACGCGAATCTACAAAAGGCAAAGGCAAAACTGTTAATAAGGTAAAAACACATCACGCTAACACAAGCAAAGGTGTATTATTGGGTACAGCTCGTGTAGACATTCATTTTAATGGCACGAGTTTCTCAGCGAGAGCACTAATTGATTCGGGCTCTGAGTGTTCTTTCATTACGGAAAGGCTCAGACGCAGAATCAACCTGCCGAAAAATGCATGCCCAAGTTTCGGGCATCAACAATACGGTTTCTGCGCAGGTGAAAGAATCATGCTCAGTTCAACTTAGGTCACCCATTGATCCACTGATTTCGATAGAAGCGATGATGTTAGTTTTACCCAGACTTACTGGAAATTTGCCAACGTGCCACATCAGCGCACTCACGCAGCAAGCTTTTCCAGACCTTGTCTTGGCGGATAAAAGGTTCTTCATAAACGAGCAAGTCGATCTTGTTTTAGGTGGAGACATCTATCCCCAAATAATTTTGGGCGGTATTCGAAAGAATGTTCTAAGTACGCTATTAGCTCAAGAGACAGTATTTCGTTGGATACTAACAGGTCGGGCAGACTCAGACAATCCAACTACTAATCGCGTATCGT
>NW_023467209.1:0-597 GCF_013731165.1 Rhagoletis pomonella
AAAATTCAACTCTAAAAATTTAAATTAACTAATAGTAAAATAAAAAAATGTGATATAAAATAAAGCAAATGAAAACAAAATAAAGTAAAATTAAATATATAGATCAAATAAAATTAAAAAAAATATAAAATAAATAATAAAAACGAAAAAAATTTTCGCAATCGCTCCAACCGAGGATCGAACCTGGTAGCTACAGGCTTGTAGCCCGTAACTCTTACCACTCGGCTACCGCGGACGCGGAACTGGCGTGCTTTGTTTGCTTACTTGTACAAAAGACAATAGCTGGCCGTTTTTACCAGTGTTGTCAACGAAAACTGCCCGGATCCGAGTTAATTTCCAAAAATTTCGTGCATTTGTTCGGCTGCTTATGCGCATTTTAAAGAGGAAAATGCATGAGTCAAAGCAAATAAAGGCTGTTTATGCAAATAAGCGAGCCCGTTTGTCAACCGTATTAACCGTATAAGTTTTATTAGTGGCAATATTTGTGTGTGGGGGTTTTTTTTATCTTGATAAAAGTATTTGTAAGATGGCTTAAAACAAGTATGTTCATTGCATTGGAGCGCAAATATGCATACAAATAATTAGAAAATGTGTGTG
>NW_023467209.1:697-6808 GCF_013731165.1 Rhagoletis pomonella
ATTAGGGTGCTTTTTTTGCGACTATTGTTTTTTTTTCACTCCTACCTCGAAATTTTGTGGAAAACACAAAAAAAAAAACATCCTAAAAATTTGAACGCTTAATATTAACATGTAAGTACTCGCCCAAGGCGTGCAAAGATTTCCCATATAAAATACACATAAACTTTGATTGTTTTTCTTCAAAATTCTATATCTCAGAGAAATTTTATAGTATAATCATGGTCAGTGATGGGGTTTCTTCAGACATGAACGTTCTACATAAGTGTCCATTGCGGTGTAATCCTAACTCCCACCCGCGAGGTAGTACGGGTCACTAAACTCAATTTTTTCATGAAATTATCGTTTTTTTGGCCCTATCTCGAAAACAACAAGAGCTACAGTTTCATTACATTCAATTTCCTACAAAACCAAATCGTTAATATCCAATTTCTTGAGATATTGGACTTTGAGTCCAAATGTTCCAATATTTCAAGAATGATCGATATTAGCGATTTAGTGTTAAAAACTTTTTTGTAGGAAATTGAATGACCTACAAGTTTCTGATTTGTAATTTTTCTGTACCTCTCGTTATTTACGAGATAGGCGTAAAAAACGGGAATTTCATGAAAATATTGGGTGAGTTACGCCGCAATGAACACTTTTATAGAACGTTCAATTCTGAAGAACACCCATCATTGACCATGATTATACCATAAAATGCCTCTGAGCTGTAGAATTTTGAAGAAAAACAATCAAAGTTTACGTGTATTTTATATGGGAAATCTTTGCACGCCTTGGGCGAGTACTTAATGTTAATATTAAGGGTTCAAATTTTCAGGGAGTTTTTTTAGGTGTTTTCCACAAAATTTCGAGGTAGGAGTGTAAAAAAAAACAAAAGTCGCAAAAAAAAAACACCCTAATATACATACACCTGCGTTCAACTAATTAGAAACGAAATTCAAAATGATATTGTTTGCAAATTATGTTTATTTTTTATTTTTAATAGTTTTCAGTTAAAATATAATTCAATCTGTAACATAAACCACAATAATAACTTTCAAAGCTTGCAAAAATTGTAAAAAAAATTAATCAAACTTCAAGAAATTGTCATCAAAGTTTCCAAATTTTTAATCAGAATATTTAGAAAATTTTCTGGTATGCAGTTCTGTAGCTCATTCAACTGTAGTTGCGGATTTGTTTTTATAAAAAAAAATCATTTAAGAAAGTCAAAGTTCGGGCGGAGCCGAACATTAAATACCCGGCGCAAGTTAAAAAAAAATGTTTTTGACCTTTCCGGAAACTACCGCTGCATGGTAAGCAGGGATGGTTTTACCCATATTTTAAACATCTTCGATAGAACGTTCAGTTAGAACTAATGAGATAAACTTACATATATAGTCAGATGTGGGCGGTATCACGCCCATTTTCCAAAATTCCAAATAATTTTACTTATTTTGAAGGGATTGTTGTTAGTATCAATTTTTAGTAAATTAGCGTCCTTAAATTTTGAAATATAGAAGTTTCAAGCATTTCTGAAATTTACCATTATATGAAAAGTGGCCGTAATTTTAGTCCGATTTCAATAATTTTCAACGTTTTGCTCTTATGTGGCAAGCACCATACCGAGTTTGGTACATATTGGTGGAACGGTTACCGAGATATATATAAGTGATCATAAGTGGGCGGTGCCACACCCATTTTCCAAAATTTTATCATAAGCGTATTTTTTACTAAAGAATTATTGCAAACGCCAATTTTTGATTAAATTAGCTTCGGTATTTACTGATTTATCGAAGATTTCGTATTTCTCCAAATTACCATTATATGGGATGTACGCGTGGTTATTGTCCGATTTTAAAAATTTTCAGCCGTTTAGTATGTTTTGTCAAGACAAACAACTGTACCAAGTTTGGAAGAAATTGGTGTAGCGGTTACCAAGATATACACATGTAACCATAAGTGGGCGCGGCTACGCCCATTTTCCAAAAATTTATAATCTTATTTTTCGTCTAAAAATTATTGTAGATACATCTTCAGTAGTTACTAAAGTATCGCAGTTTTCGTATTTCTGAAAATTACCGTTTTATGGGAGGTAGGTTATTGTCCGATTTTGCCTGAGAAAAGTGCACGTACAAAGCTTCGTTAAGATATCTCAATTTTTACTCGAGTTATCGTGTGCACAGACGGACGGACGGACGGACAGACAGTCACCGCTTAATCGATTTCTCTTTTCATTCTGATCATTTATGTATACATTTGTCTATATCTATCTCGATTCGTTTGGCCTGTTACAAACAACCGTTATGTGAACAAAGTTATAATACCTTTGTGCACAAGTGCGCTCGGGTATAAAACTTTTGATCATGTCTTATATGGAAGAAAATGCAACACCCTCCACAAAAAAAAATATATATAAAAGATCAACGGTAATTTTTAACGTCTTGAGACTTGCACTTTCCTAGACTACAATTGAATAGGCTAAAGAACTGCATACCCGAAAATTTTCTAAATATTCTGATTAAAAATTTGGAAATTTTGATGACAATTTTTTGAAGTTTGATTAATTTTTTTTTTGCAATTTTTGCAAGCTCTGAAACTTTTTTTAATTGTGATTTCTGTCACAGATTGAAATATATTTTAAATGAAAATTTTGAAAAATAAAAAAAAACATAATTTGCAAACAGTATAATTTTGAATTTCGTTTCTAATTAGTTGAACGCAGGTGTATATATTAGGGTGATCCAAAATAAATAACCTAACGAATTTATGGCCTTAAAATGACATACATATTTACTGAAAAGGAAATTCTCCCATTTGGAACATTTTTTATTTCAATTTTAAAAGGTGTCGGTGGACATTTGAAATTTTCTATGTAAATAACATGTAAAAAATTGGTTTTCATTAAAAATGTTATAACTTTTGATCCGGTAAAAAACGTTATAAAAAGGGGATACAAGTTTTTTCTAGGCATATTCTTGTAGGGCATTCAATTCTCTAAAAAGTTTCACTGAAGTTGGTTGTCTTAGAGACGATTAACCCTGGAATTCAGTAAGCGGTATCTAGTCACTAATAGTGACATTTGGTAGTGAACTTGGATTTTGAGACTATATGGTATTCAGTACGCTGTCTCACGTCTCTAGTCTAGGGCTGCCATAATCCTGAACCCATCCACCAGGACACTTATCAAAATTCAAATCAAAAACGAAAATACAAGTGAATATGGTGCCAATATATTCCCTATAAGTACGGTTGCTTTGGTTCTGATATTATAAGCAATGCAGTTTTGTGGCACAATCAGTAGAGCTGAATGATTCATGATAAAACGTTCAAGTTCTGAATTTTTTTCATCATAAAAGAACAAATTTCTCGTAATGGTGACGTAACTTGGAAAAAGCGACGTCTGTAATGTGGTCTTGAATGTTTGCCTTACCACTATTAGCAAATTTCCGCATATCCTACAATTTTGTATATGCATAACCTGAAGATAATTTAGGTTTTTCTTGTTTACAATTTACGCGAATGTACTTAAGTATATGTTTATATTACTTAGCATTAAAAATAAGATTCAATAAGCATTATAAGTTTAAATAAAACTATTTGGTATGAACCTTAAATAAATTCCTTAAAGAAGAATGATTTTTATGAATTAAGAAAAACTTTCAAAGAACTTCAAAAGCCGTCCTACAAAAGCCCTTCTGAAACCTCTTTTTTAAAAAACAGCTGCCTTTCAATTTGTGCCGCTCCATACAAAGAAAGAAAGGCCTTTTGGATGAGATTTTATCTCCTGAAATTATCTACTGAGTAATAATTGTGTATGACCCCTCAGCCGTGTACCTGATTAGGAACCTGCACTTTTTTGGCATTTGCCTAAAAAAAATTAAGATTTTATCCAAATAAACTAAACAGAAAGCAGGTAAACTCACCAAATATTCAACATGTTAGAAAAAACCTTTGGTTTCAATTTTCGAATACTAATGACAGAAAGCTTTTTTTATAGCAAAAATCTGCTTAAAATTAAAGGAGTGTCTGCATTGACCTTCATTAAAAAAAAACCAGGACAATTTAAGTGTGGACCAGGACACCAGGACAATTTGTTTAAATCAGGACAAATCCTGGAAAATCAGGACGTCTGGCAGCCCTACTCTAGTCTCAAAAATAAGTCACTAATTTGTCAGCTGGCTAAGAGCAGATCACAAAAATAAAAATATGGAGGAAAAAAAATTTCTTTCCATTTTATTAATACAAATTCTCCCAGATTATTTTTTTTAGTTTTTTTTTTTGGTTTCACCCAGAGCTGTTAAATTTCCATTACGATTAGTAATCATTATTTTTTTGCATTTTTAAATTTTAATGATTATTTTAATTTTCTTACATAACACCGACATTAATAATTAATTATTAATTGTAACTATCAAAAATAATCATGATTAACTGCCATTAAAAAAAAATAATCAAAAATAATCAAATAATTAGAAATAATCAAATAATCAAAATTAATAAAATTGTTTTTTTAATTATTTGATTATATTTAATTGTTTGATTATTTTTAATTATTTGATTGTTTTTAATCATTTGATTGTTTTTAATCATTTGATTGTTTTTAATTATTTGATTATCTTCAATTATTTGATTATTTCTAATTATATGATTATTTTTAATTATTTTTCCAAATAGATGAAGCTGTGTTTGGCAAGCAAATTTTTATAAGTTAGTATTAAATAACTGAAACCAAATTCACTGTACGAGTAAATACTTGTACTGTAGTTTACAAGTAAGAAATTATTTCTCATAAGCATTTTCAAATGTCAAGAACACCAAAAATATCTGTTTAAAAATTTTAAAAAGTTCACCTCATACTGTTTCCAGGTAAAAAAATTTAAAACAATAGAGAACCCCCTAATTTGAAGGTGATTTGATTTTTTTTATCCAAAGAAATTATTTTTCCTCGATTTTCTGTCTCAAAGACTTTAAAATGTTGTTAAATTTATTTCGCTAGATGTTTTTGTTCTAAAGATATTACATTTTGTCAATATCTACACTGTGCGGTGTTTAACAATAACTTCTAATTTTCTAATTTCTTATATATCGTTCACACTACAGCATTAACCACAGAAATTACATTCCCAAACATTGTACAATATATTATTCACAAGTTGAAAAAAAATAAAAAAAAATTAAAAAAATAATCAAATAATTATATTAATCGTATAATTAAAAAAAATCAAAAACAATTCAAAATAATCAAATAATTATATTAATCATGCAATTGAAAAAAATCAAAAATAATTGAAAATAATCAAATAATTATATTAATCATGTAATTAAAAAATTTCAAAAATAATTGAAAATAATCAAAAATAAAAAAATAATTATGTAATTAAAATCAATCAATTAAATTTTGTTTTGAAAGTAATTAATTATTAATCATTTAAAGGGTGCAAATAATCGTATTTAATCATTAAATGGCTCTCAAAAAAAAACATGCTTTAATTAATAATCATTATGATTATTAATCAATATTTAACAGGTCTGGTTTCACCTATATACAGGGTAAAAGTTGCGATTAAGTAAAGGAAAAAATATAACTAAAACTTTGGGAGTAGTATAGTTCTTCCGATATCGGCCGTTGCCATATGGCAACACGGGGCGTATTCCAGATGGATTGTTAGAGGACAGTATTTGCTTAAAATATGAAATAATAGAAACATTTTGTATAAGTTTTAATACATTTATTGATAATATATGCATATTCTACGTGCAAAGCGGATGAAGAAGTTAATGAAAAGTAGCAAAACATTTCAAACATAAACCCACATCACATTTTGCGCAGGCTACTCGTCCTATAGTTTTACATGCTTCACCAGCACAACGATTTTTTTTTTTCAATTTGTATGGGTCAGTGGTGTAGTCACTAAAAGATATAAGGTCCCAGTGTGGAGACCCCCGAGTCTATGTATTTAGCATCGAGCTGTCAATTAAAGACCACACAAAGTATTTGGGAGTAGTCTTGCATAGTAAGCTGCTTTGGATGCGCAATATTGAAGAAAGAGAGAGGTCCACTTCGACGGCTGCTCTTTAAAAAACTCTGCTGCGAAATCCGCACGTTAATTGACGGTCATAGGGAAATTTAAT
>NW_023467210.1:0-6807 GCF_013731165.1 Rhagoletis pomonella
AAAAAAAAGTCTAATGCAATTTCGAAGTTTAACATCAGAATCAATTATATAAATAGGCAATCATGTTTCCTTTACACCCCTTTTACGGCTAAACTGTACTTCAAAGGTATAAACAGTTATATATCATTAGAAAGGTATTTTGATGCTGATGTGCAGGCAATTTTTAAAATTTCAAATTAGTTTAAAATAGAGCGAAAAAATCAATTCAAAAGTCCCACCAATACCAATGCCATACATGTACATGGTTGGGGCGGAAATGCCTCCTAAATGTATGCTTTAATATTGATAATGAATTAAAGAAACGTGCTAAGCAGCAGTTTAGGAATAAGATGTATGTACACAGTCACCGACTATCTCTCGCGTTGAGCAGACGTCTCTCTTGCTACGGATTTTTTGGTTACTGATTTTCCGACTTCTTGCTGATTGCTTGAGGCACACCAGCGTAGTGTTCAACTGTTCTTTTCCATTAAAATATTAGTTTTTTCTTTTACTCGCGTGTGCAAGTTTTATTTTTTATTTAAGTAAGTGATTTTGTTTCCAATTTAATATGGCCCCTGGGCCATATAATTTAAGGGCAAATCGTTTTGCCCTGCTGGATCCTGACCCTGACCGAAAAAAACGGAAAACTAGTTCATCTTCCACGATGAACCCTTTCCCCATGTTACCCGAAGTTATAGCCGACGACCCAAAATTTGTTGTTGTTGAGTCATCTGACAACTCCAAACCAATCTCATTATTCTCCCCTTTTGCTGTTCATCGAGCAGTAAAACAAATAAGTAGCGAGGTTCACTCAATTACCGCTCTTCGCGATGGAAAACTACTGCTTCTCGTCAAGAATAATATTATTGCGCAAAAGTTCATTAAAGCCAAGCAATTGGGAGGAGTTTGTGAAATATCGGCTTCTTTCCACGAATCTCTCAATCATGTTAAAGGCACTGTGTTTGCGCCTTTTTTAAATAATGTACCGGATGAAGAAATCGTTAATGAGCTTAGCTCACAGGGAGTTGTATCAGTTTTTAAATTTAAAAAGAATGTTGATGGAAATTTGAAACATTCAGGTGTAGTGTTATTAACATTTAATCTATACAAGTTGCCCAACAAGATCGACATTGCTTGGTCCAGATTTTTGGTAAGAGAATATTTCTCCACACCTATGCGCTGTAAATCTTGCCAGCTACTTGGACATACCACAAAACGTTGTAATCGCTCCCCTGTTTGCGTTAACTGTGCTCTGCCCCCTCATTCTCCGTCAAATTGTACTCGTACATTGTGTGCTAACTGCAAGGCTGACCACTCATCTTCATCCAAAGAGTGCACTAAATTTATTCAAGCAAAAGAGATTATCAAAATTAAAACTATTAATAAGTGCTCAATGCGCGAAGCATTGAAATTATATAAGGAAACAGTTGCCCCTCTTCAGAGTGGAGTCACATTTGCCAACGTCATATCCAATTCTAGCCAACAACAAAATCCCATTAAACAAAAAATATCCAAATCAACAACAACAAACAGTAACTCGACTTCTACAACTAATTCAAATCGTATCAATATTAACACCAACAAAAAATCCGATGAATCCAACAACAAAAATAATAACTCAAATCAACAACTCTCTTTAAATTGCAATGATACAATACTTATTTCCCCTTCTTCAACAACTCAATTTCAAATAATCCCACCAACACAAGAACAAAACAATAATATTTCCATTAATTACTCTTCAATTTCTCCTAATTCAGCTACTCTTGATTCTCCACTCTCACCCCAACTAAACTCTCCAACGCAAGCAATTACACCTAATTCTCCCCCTTCCTACTTAAACCCCATGTTTGTTCCACTTCCATCTCTCTCCAAAGTTATTGATAGTCAAGATTTTTCAAACATAGATGAGGAAATATTGTAAGCGTTTCACTTAGCCACGTCATTTATCTTCAACTTCCCACACATATTTATACATATGTACATTTTTGTTATTGTATCTGTTTTCTCCCTTTGCATTGTTGATGTCGTTAAAAATTATTCAATGGAACATCAACGGGTATTATAACAACTACAACGAATTATTGTTATTAATTAACGCAGAAAATCCAGATATAATATGCATTCAGGAAACACACTTTTCACATAATACAAATCCAAATTCTATTTGTTATCCTAAAGAATACATAGGATATTTTTGAAATTTACCTAATATTCAAACCAGTAAACAAGGTGTTGGTATACTAATAAAACATTATATTCCACATAAGGTTATTGATGTCATAACTTCAATATCCACTACAGCCCTAAAAATTAATTTGAACTATTCCTTTTCCTTAATTAATACTTATATTCCTCCACATCAATACTTTTCCGAAATTGAACTTAATTATTTATTTTCCCAATTCTCTTCCCCTATTTTGTGGACGGGTGACTTTAATTCGTGGAGCCCTCAATGGGGCTCAAAATATTCCAATAGCAGGGGACTGGTAATGGAAAATTTTATTCTCCATAATCAGCTTGTAGTGCTGAATGACTGTTCACCTACTCATTTTTCTACTCATTCTTCTTTTTCTCATGTCGACCTTTCGCTAATTTCTCCCCAACTTAAACCTCGTACTTTTTGGAATATCTCTTCTATTTTAAGAGGTAGTGATCATTTTATTATTTCTATTTCTATACAAACAAATTCTTACTTTGAAAAAATTAACCATATACCTAGATTTAAAACTGAATATGCAAACTGGAAGTCGTATCAATCAGAAATAACCAATTTGTTAGCTTGTGATAATTTGTGCCCTTTTCAAAATATTAACAAAGAAGTAGCGGTCTTAACTAAAGCAATACGTTCTGCGGCCAATAAATTTATCCCTCAAACAAAACGAAGATTTTCTAGAGCTTTTCCTGTTTGGTGGACTAAAAAATCTACAAAATCTCCGTAACCAAAAGGTTGAATCTTGGAAGGTTTACAAACGGTGCATGTCTGACCTAAATCTCTTAAATTATAAAAAATCAAATGCAATTTTCAAAAAAGCTGTAAGAGAGTCTAAAAAACTAAGCTTTGAAATTTTTACATCTCAAATTTCCCCATTGTCAACGCCAAAAAAGATATGGTCGGACATTAAATCGTTAACCGGATTCCGACAAAATACTATTAGAGCTATCATATCCAATAACGATGTCGTTACAGATTCTTTTAACATCGCAGATTCCTTCTCACAATTTTGGTCTAATTATTCTAAGGATGACAATTTTTCTGATGAATACATAAGAGACAAAAATTTTTGGCTTTCTAAAGAATATACTCCTTCAAACCTTTCTGCATCTGCTAAATACTTAGACCAAGATTTTTCTCTTTCTGAGGTTGAATTCGCTCTGCGTCATGCTAAAGGTAAAACGCCAGGGTCTGATAGGATCTCCTATCCAATGCTGTCGAATTTACCTGCTGTGGCCAAACTAAGACTGCTAAATCTATACAATAATATTTACAACAAGCATTTGTTCCCACACGTCTGGAGTTTAGCCACTGTAATTCCAATAGTTAAGCCGAAAAAATCGCCTTACCACACAACTTCTTATAGGCCAATATCTCTGCTATGTTGTATGAGTAAAATATTAGAAAAAAATCCTAGCGGTGAGGATAATGTGGTTCATTACGAAAAACGGCTTTATTAGCCATAATCAAACAGCTTTTAAACGTAATCATAGTACTATGGACTCACTTATACAACTCCAACACTACGTTTCTGACTCCCTTAGTACAAAGAACCACGTCAGTATTCTAGCAACTGATTTTGAGAAGGCTTTTGATCGTGTGGGAATACATGCCGTGTTGAGTCAGCTTGCGGCTTGGAAGATTGGTCAAAAAGCCTTTACATTTGTAAAGGCTTTTATGACAAATCGCCGGTTTCGCGTTCGTGTAAATAACAACTTTTCTGAATCTTATTGCCTTTACAATGGCATTCCACAGGGGTCACCCCTTTCGGTTGTTTTATTTATAGTAGCATTTGATAAGTTAAACGAGATATGTATGAATATAAAAAATATTAAGTTAACTATGTACGCTGACGATGCCATAATTTATACTAATATTAAAGATCCCCTACTTGTAAATAGTACTTTTTGTAAAGCTCTTAACGAGTTTAAAAAATGGGGACTACAGTCTGGGGCATTATTATCTATCCCTAAATGCAAAATACTACATATCTGCAAAAAGAAAAATTGTATTTTTCCTCAGTTAAATTTTGAAAATAATATTATAGATAGAGTCAATAACTTAAAGATTTTGGGTGTTTATTTCGACCAGAGATTTAATTTTCGGCACCAATGTTGTAATTTAAGAAAAAACCTATTGTCAAGACTAAATATTATAAAATATTTATCAAGCAAACGATCTTTTGTTCACACTAACACACTATTAAATATTACTAGAGCCTTGATTCTCTCTAAAATTGATTACGCCTTGCCCATTTTTGGATGGTGTGCTAACACTAATATTAAACAGCTAGAAGCTCCATATCATGCTGCAGTTCGCCGTAGCATTAATGCGTTTCCAACATCCCCAGTCAAATGCATCCTTGCTGAAAGTGGATTGCCTTCAATAAAGGAAAGAATTATTGAATCTACGATGCAGCTTATCCCTAAACTATTTAGCTCGTCTAACGGTGAAATTTTTAAAAATTTGGTAGCAGTTTTTCGTCACAGACGGTCCTTTAAACTTCACTCTACTCTTCGTCGTTGTGTCGTTTACGCAAGGAGTCTTGGCATTTGCCCTCCTAAAAAGCGTTCTTTAATCAACAATCAACCCGTATGGGTGCTGAATGAGAACTCCATTAACACTTCTCTACACGATTTGAAAAAATCAGAAACCAGTCCTCTGGTCCATCAGCAAAAATTTTTGGAACTAATGAACGAATTGACGTCCCTTAATTATTCTGCAATATATACGGATGGCTCCAAACGAATGAATACATCATTTGCAGTCGTTACTAAAGACGGTACAACTATATCCGGTGGCGTTCTACCAACTTACTCGTCGGTGTTTACAGCTGAGGTATTTGCAATTTACAAAGCTATGGAATTCGCTGTACAAAACCAAGGGAGATTTGTCATTTGCTCGGACAGTTACTCCGGTTTAAAAGCTGTCCGTAACATATACAATTTTACCCCACTAGTTTCTAAAATCCGTGACCTGTGTGTAAAATATAAAAAACAAAATCAAATTACTCTGGGTGCCTGGCCATACTGGTATAATTGGAAATGAATTTGCCGACCGTGCCGCTCGTTATTTTGAAGATGCTCCTACATTTCAATTTATGTCCCTAGATCCCAAAGACTTAAGAAAGCATATTCAACGTCATATACATGCGAAACGGGGTTCAGAGTGGCGTATTTTCGCTCACAGATATGCAAGTCTCAACCCAGAACGCAGCAGAGTAATATATCCCAGCAATATTACTCGTCACCAATCAACAATTTTTACACGCTTAAGGATCGGCCATACCGACATCACGCACAGACACTTACTCACCGGAGAATCTCCAGCTTCCTGTCCGTTTTGCTCCAGCGTTGCATCAGTGGACCACTTCCTCAAGGACTGTTTAATTTTAGAGAGTTTCAGGCTAAAACATTTTGGTTCTGTAAACCCGTCCAATATTTTAAAAACTATATCTCATTGTAATATATCTACTATAAATAATTTCATAAAAGACTGCAATTTACGCTTATAAAACACTACACTCAATTTTTCTTTTTTTTTTTTTGTGTATTACTTAGTTGTAATTTTTATAAATAATATGTATATTTAAGCTATATTTTATTTTCTCATGAGAAAATATTTCAAACAGTGAGTCGATGGCCTTAGCAGCTTGTACTCTTTATATACATTAAGTTTTGTATTTTGTATACTTTGCTTAATAAAGAATAATAATAAAAGATGTATGTATGTATGTACATGAATAGATTGGCCTCAAACAAGGATGAAGATAATTTTGAGTATGGAGAAGAAGAAAGGGATAAATACAGAAATTAAAATAAAAGTAATGAAACCTAAATATAAAGACAAAGAGGAAGGAAAATTTAAATACCTAACCTAATAAATAACAATGGTGGGGGTGAATATGTAAATGAAGAAAAGAATGGACATATTTATATCAGGATAAAGGAAAGGATAAAGATGAAGAAGAAGATGAAGACCAAAACGAGGAAGAAGATGAAGATGAATATGAAGATAAGGATAAAGATAACTTATCTTAACTTAACCCCTTAACTTAACTTAACTCACCTCAACTCATCTCACCTCCGCTTAAAAACTTACTCCACCTGAGTTCGCTGCACATAAATTCACCACACCTTAACTCCCCACACCTAAATTCACCACACCTAAATCCACCACACTTTAATTCACCACACCTTAACTCACCACACCCCAACTTTCTCACCACATCTTAACTCACCACACCTTAATCTACCACACCTTAATCTACCACACCTTAACTCACCACACCTTAATTCACCACACCTCAACTCACCACAACTAAATTCACCACACCTCTTAAGACCACCACACCTGAATTCATAACACCGTAACTTCCACACCCAATTCCACCACACTGCAACTCACCACACCCAATTTCAACACATGACATGATATCACTAAAGAAACAATATAAAGAAAAAGAGGAAGGAAAATTTAACTACCTAACCTAATAACAATGGTGGGGGTAAATACGTAAATGAAGAAAAGAATGAAGATGAAGATGAAGATGAGGATGAGGATGAGGATGAGGATGAAGATGAAGATGAAGATGAAGATGAAGATGAAGATGA
>NW_023467211.1:0-6806 GCF_013731165.1 Rhagoletis pomonella
GAAGATTTTGCGCGTTCAAAGCAAAACAAAGCTCAATACGAATCGGAAGATTTAGATTTTTACTAAAATATTTCGTATTATTTTGGGCTTATTGTGCGTTCTGATTCTAAGGAGTTTGAATTTTGTTGAATATAAACGGAAAGAAATAAAACAAGTACCTTAATTCTTTTAGAAACGATGCATTTTTATTTTCTGTTGCTTTTTACTTATATCAAAATATCAGTTTACACAAACGTGGACTTAGCAACTTTTTAAGCTGGCAATATTGTGAATATCGAATGACTTAAAAAAAAATATGGCATGGCGCACCGTCTTGTTGACATAATAAACCCACATTCAGCGATATCGATTCCAATCGACTGTCGCTCTGAAGAAAAATGGCTAGTAATATTGCTAAGGGACACGATATCGAACGGAAAGTATCGATATGGTACTTATTAAAGTATCGCTGTAAAAATATCGGGTATCCATTAATATCGGAATAAAAAGACTCGATATCCCAAATATCGATGCCAAAATCCAAAAAATTTCTCAACATTGGTGTCATATGTAGGCCGCTGTGGTATAGTGACTAGAAGTGTGCAAACCTCCAAGTGTATTTCTGCCAAGAAAAACAGCTTCTCATAAAAAAATACAATCGCCGTTTAGATTCAGCGTAACAGTAGGGACCCCCTTTATGGCACAACACCAAGGCCACGCGACAAATTGGAGGAGAAGCTGGGCCAAACACTAACATATTGTGTAAACGCGAATCTATTATTATTTTTACACGTAGAGATGTTGACTAAAGACACCGAGGCCGTGGGTTCAAATCCCGCTACATGCAATCTAAACTATAATACAAATGTCTCTTCTTTAAATCCCAATTTATATCGGGGAGAATTGTTAGTCACATGCATCCTCATCGCGTAAGTCGTAAATTAGGCATTGTCTACTGTCGTGCCGAAATAAGTAAAAGACGAAAACCGTCGGAAACTATACAGTGCTGCCAAGTTTTTCCGTTTTAATACACTAGTCGAGTGAAAATTTTAGGCGATGACGTGAAATTATCGATATGATTCGACCCTCGAAAAACGACTTGCATTCTATACGACTCTCACAATGAGGGTGATTAACTTATTAATTCGAGTTTTAGGCATTCCATACGATACTAGGGTTCTGGTACTCGATTCCAAAAGATATCGCTTTAAAACTATCGAGTAAGAAATATCAGTATAGAATGCCAAAAGTATCGATATGGTATCGTATCGTATCGAAATTCGTGTCCCTAATCTTGCTTGTTAACGGCGCACAGTGGGGCAAAAAAGGGTGCTGTGGACAAATCAATCTTGAGAGCCCAAATATGAATCGATTTCACGTTTCGTTTGAATGCTTCTATTTTTTTGGAAAACACTTGAAATTAATTTCAAATGCCTGGATTTATTTAAAAAATTATTCATAAACATTTTTCCATAGGATATATTTAATTAAAAAATATTTTTAATTTGTCATCTATACTGATATACATATATTGTGAAAGCCGTTGTTTTTAATAATAATAATAATCCCAACGGTTTATACCCTCCATTCCGGCCCATCCGCAAGACGTACGGAACCAGTATTTTCAATTTTTGCGCCGAGTAACGATAGGCAGGAGTTTGTTCAGTGTCGAGATCTAAAACTGTTCAGCTACAGAACTAAATTCATCAGCCGATTTTATGTCTTTATTTTAATTATTCATTTATTGAGAGAGGACAGTATCGATTTCTTAATGCTGAAAAGCGGATCTGATATATCAAACGTGCTGGAATGAGAGTTAAAATCCTGGCATAAGCAACGGAGCGGGTCGTGCAATTCAAAATTAGTTTACAAGTTTTCAGAAATAGGCGAAAAAAGTGTCTTGATACCCGGGAGGGAACATTAACTTCGCTAATAAGAAGCGGACTTGAAATTGAGCCTGTTAGCAATTTAAATATAACAAGTAAGAAAGTCTAAGTTCGGGCGGAGCCGAACGTTAAATTACCGGCGCAAGTATTAAATATATGTCTTTTCACCTTTCCGAAAGCTACCGCTAGATGGTAAGCTGGGGTGTATCAATTTTAAGTAAATTAGCGTCCTTAAATTTCGAAATATTGCAGTTTCAAGCATTTCTGAAATTGACCGTTGTATGAAAAGCGGCCGTAATTTTAGTCCGATTCCAATAATTTTCAACGTTTTGCTTATTTGTGGCAAGCACAATAACCACGCCGAGTTTGGTACAAATTGGTAGAACGGTTACCGATATACATATATTTGATCATAAGTGGGCGGTGCCACGCCCATTTTCCAAAATTTTACCATAAACGTATTTCTTGGTAAAGAATTGTTGCAAGCATCAATTTTGAATAAATTGGCTTCAATATTTACTGATTTATCGAAGATTTGGTATTTCTCTAAATTACCGTTATATGGGATGTGGGCGTGGTTATTGTCCGATTTTAAAAATTTTCAGCGATTTTATATACTGGACCAAGGCCAACAACTGTGCCAAGTTTGCAGGAAATTGGTGCAGCGGTTACCAAGATATACACATGTAACCATAAGTGGACGTGGCTACGCCCATTTCCCAAAAATTTATAATATTCTTATTTTTCGTCTAAAAATTATTGTAAATATCAATTTTGAGTGAATTATCTTCAGTAATTACTAAAATATCGCAGTTTTCGTATTTCTGGAAATTACCGTTATATGGGAAGTGGGTGTGGTTACAGTCCGATTTCGCCCATTTTCAATACCAACCTACCTTGGATTAAGGGAAATCTACATACCAAATTTCGTTGAGATATCTCAATTTTTGCTCGAGCTATCGTGTACACGGACAGACGGACAGACGGACGGACAGACAGACATGGCTTAATCGATTTCTTTTTTCATCCTGACCATTTATGTATACATTTGTCTATATCTATCTCGATTCGTTTTGGCTGTTACAAACAACCGTTATGTGAACAAAATTAATATACCCTTGTGCACAAGTGCGCTCGGGTATAAAAATTGTACCAAGCATTTGCCTGCGGCTGGAAAGTGTAGGAAGATATATAAATACGCCACAAGAAAATTTTGCAATCCCGTTTTTGAAGGCACCGTTCGCTCGATTTCAATGAAACATACATCGGTTTAAAGGATATTACTTCCTCTAAACGAGAAATATTAATCGCGATACATAGGGGCGTGGCATCTGAGATATAGACTAAAATGTGAACACCTCTATATCTCTAAAACCAATTATTCTGGGGAACTGAAACTTAGCATAGATGCATAGATTATAAATACCCTACTTACGGTGAAAAATGGTAGGTACTGGAAAAGTGGGCGTGGCACTTCCCATACAAACTTAAATTCTCTTATCGGCCATCTCTGTAACCGCCTATGCTGACATCCTGAAATTTGACACAGCAACATACGTTGTCAATAACGTACTTATGGCGAAAAGTGGTAGATTCTGGAAAAGAGGGCGTGGCACCGCTTATACAAACTGCAATTCTCATATCGCTTATCTCTGGAACCGCTTATGCTGAGGTCCTGAAACTTGACACAGCAACATATATTGTCAGTACCGTACTTATGGCGAAAAGTGGTAGATTTTGGAAAAGGGAATACAAACTCTAATTCTCATAACGCCTATGCTAACGTTCTGAAATTTCACACAGCAACATATGCTGTCACTACCGTACTTACGGACTTATTTACAGTCTGAATTGTTTGACATATCAGTCAGTAATGAACATCTCATCTATACATACTAATACATATGCATATTTTTTATAAATGAAAATCGAGTTTTTTTTCGGTATATTTTCAAAAGCTACCGAGAAGGAGACTTAGTAGAATTACCATTAATCAATCTGGTATTAACGTTCATAATTCGATTTTAAGTTTTCCTGTAAATTCGTTATAAATTATGCTGGTGGACTTCGAAATACTAATTCGCATAAAGGATTTAGTATTGGTGACAGGTAAAATTCAAAAGTGTATGAAAAAAGATGTCGAATTTCGACAACTGGGCGATACTAGTACGTTTTAATCGGCTCGTATAAGGTGGAAGGTTATATTGAGAATCCCAATGGAAATTTCTTAAAGCAAATCGTAGGAATTGTTCTTGCATTGATTCGATCTTGTCTGAGTAAATTTGATACCTTGGCTTCTAAACCACCGAACCGTATTCCAGAATTGGCCTAACTAATGTTGTAAACAGGGTTTTAGTGATATAAGGGTCACAAAATTATTTTGACCATCGTTTCACAAATGCAAGTACACCTTTAGCCCGGTTGACTGTCACATTAATATGGAGATTAAAATTAAGCTTAGGAAGCTTAAGAAGCGGGGTGAACAGCTCTTCGCGAGAAGCACATTACTTTACATTTCTTAAGATTTAGAGGCATAAGATTTACTTGACACCAGTAAGCCATGCTGTTTAAGTTTGATTGTAGCAAAGACCTTTCTTTAATTGAAACGTACGATTTATAAAGCTTTATATCATTAAAATTTTGGAAAATTGTATATCTGTAGAAATATCGTTTATAAAAAGCAAGAACAGAACCGGGCCTAGGTGGCTACCTTGAGGGACTCATGAAACTCGTGAACAACTGTACCGTTATTTTTGAAATTTTGGACATCGACTCTAGACTACTAAAGGACGATAATAGAAGAAAAAAAATTTCGATATATCAAGGGGGCGTTGCACCTCCCATACAAACTGAAGTTGTCAAACAACATATCTCTGGAAGTATTCATCGTAGAGTGCTGCAACTTAGTATAGAGATATATAATATCAACGCCGAACTCATGCAAAAAAATGGGAGTTATTGAAAAACGTGGCGGGCACCTCCTACACAAACTGAATTTCTCACATAAGAATATGTATGGGGTCTGAGAAATTCAGTTTGTATGGGTGCCCCTTGATATATCGAAATTGTTTTTCATCTATTATCATCCCTGGATAGTCTGGAGTCGATGTCCAAAATTTCAAGAATATAAAAAACGGCTTTCAAAATATACATATATTAGTAAATGTATCCTATGGAAAAATATTTATGAATAATTTTTCAAATAATTGCAAACATTTGTAATTAATTTCAAGTATTTTCCAAAAAAGTGGAAGCATTGGAACGTAAAAATTTTTGTCTTCCATTTTTCACCATAACCAAGAAACTAGAGCTTTTTAAAATAATCGCCACGAATAGATCGACGCGAAATTTAATTATCTTTTATTAAAAAAAATGAACTTTAAATCGGTTCATATTTGTGCTCTCAAAATTGATTTGACCACAGCAACCATTTTTGCCCCACTATGCGGCGCAGTGTGAAATTGGCCTCGTCGGTCATCAAAATTTGCTACCAAAAATCAGGTTCAGTGCCAACCGTTCGGGCGACTATGTTGTTTCGTTGTGAAGCGATTCATGGTTAAAATTGTACTGACGTTTCTAAAACATTTTCTCCTCACTCGTTCGGTTCATATATGCCAAAGTTATTCAATGTTTACCTACCGGCATAAAAGATGGCGCACATATGGATATTTTTGTACCTATCGCTTATTTATTAAAAGACTGTCACAACTCCAAAAACCTCGGTATAAACATAAAATTTTTACATTTCATTACGAATTATATACATCATTAAGAGTCCGTTTATTGATTTGTTATAGTCTCTTTGCCTATCAGCGACATGTTCTATTTAGTTTATACATATGTATTTCTTATTTAAAATCAAAACTTGAATGAAAGTGGACCAAGAACCTTGCAAGAAGACCCTAATCCAACTCACAAGCCAGTAACGCTTAAACCGTGGTTCCAAGCCCATTTTCCTGAGCAGATTGTAGCCCATTAAATTTTGTATACATTTTGTCTACTTCTACAGACTAAGGCTTGCAATACATGCCGGTTAATCTGGATTAACGGGGCAGTTGGCTGTTCAAAATTGGACCCGACATATGGCAGTATCGCTGATTAAGTGAGCCGCGAGGGTCATGGGTTCATATTCTACAGCCGGCAAATGTACTTTCATCTATATGTTTCATGAACATGAAATGGCATTATATCTTTGCTCCTATGTTTGTACATAAATGCTAGAAGAAGAGGATATAGACCCATGAAAATGTATACTTGGGAAGTATAGAGTACCTTCGAGGACCGAGTGTTTTGGTATCGACACTTTTAAGGATCGGGAATTTTTTAAAATACTGAGTACTTTCTTAAACGAGTTCTTTGGTGTACTCAGTATCGGTACCTTTAAAAATTGGGTGCTGCCGATCCTTTTGAAAATCGAGTTCTGAGTACTGTTGGTATCGATACTGCCCAACACTAACTTAAATGACCAGAATGTCCAGCGGAGCCGACTTAGCCGTCTGTCTGTCTGTTTGAACGCAATTTTGTCCCTCAGTTTTCGAGATATCCTACTGCAATTTGGTAAGCTGGTGTATTTTTAATCATTTGTCGAAACTGGCAAAATGACTCTACTATAACATATAGCTCCCATATAACTGATTGTTCAGATATAAGACTTATTGTTATCGCTCAAATGAAATTATTATTATTATGAAATTTCGAACTTTCGGGTCAACGAGCATTTAACTAATCGTTAAATCGGACTACACTTCGTTTTAATAACTGGAGAAACTACGCAAAGGAAAGGGGGAATTGGGGAACGGTTGCATATAAAATGTGAAGGAAAAAAATGAAAGTTTGCTTCAGAACAAATTTGGTATCGTTCTAAATGTACCTAAAACTTTGTAAGTATCTGTATCAAATGTAAAGAATTTCGCTAAAATTCAAGAAAGGGTCGAGATTTTT
>NW_023467212.1:0-6805 GCF_013731165.1 Rhagoletis pomonella
AACCAATCAATCGCGGTTTGTTGCTTTGTAGTAGGAAGATGTTCCAGCAAGGAATGCAATCCTAGTTGGCTCAAGCGCGTTCCAAGAACATCATTTGACGTAATGCGACAGACATTAAAGTCTCCAACAACTATTAATTCTCCATTATTTCTATTACTCAGCTCCTTTATATCTTCTTCCAATATTCTTCTAAATGCTAGTAATGAAAAAGATGGATTTCTGTATACTACAGCGATTCCCAAGTCTGGTTTTGATATCGCCAGAAACTGATACACTTTTCCGGCTACATGATGACTTTTAATGAAACTTGTGGTAAAGCAACTTTCATGACCAGTTTTACAGTAAATTATTACTCCATTCCGTGAGCGGCTTTGTCCAGTCTCAGTTGCTCAATCGATACGCGCCACAATACTATAGCCTTCGATTTGTAATTCTTCTTCTGGACGGGTACAAGTCTCGGCAAAACAAATGATATCCGCTGAACAAATAAGGTGGTCACTTCTAATGTCATCGATATGCTTTCTTAAGCTTCTTATGTTTTGATAGTACAATAAAAGAGTGTTATCTGGACGCTCAGTTGCAAATTTGTAGTGCGTCTCTAATTTTTTAAATGTCCGAAGTATATTCAGCTGTGCTTGGACTACTTCGTTGCCTCCAAAAGGTCTAGCTGGAATAAAATTACCTACAATAAATAGTCCTGAAGCACTTGTTGCTCTACTGCATACTTCTTAGTATGAATAGCAACCAATCTGTAAGTTGCTCCTTGGCTTTTGTGTATTGTTGTTGCCTCTGCTGGTATTATAGGGAACTGCCTTCTTTCTATCGAGACTTGCTCGTTTCTTCTATATTGAAAGGTGGGCACTACTTTTTCAATTGGTGTCCAGCTCGATTCGTGGGGGTGAGGCTTTTTGGAACGTGCTATTACTTCAATTCCTGGCTCCAAAGAATTACTGGTGTCCGTTCGGGGCCTCGATGGTCAATTTGCATTAGTCGGCCTGTAGCTACATTTACCAAACCATCTGCAGTATTAATGTTGACCGTAATCATGTATTTTGCAGAGGTTTTCAGTTGTAAACCGTAGCACATTCCTTGTGTCTCCAATATTTTAAAATTCTTAATGGCATCCAATATAACCGTTTTACTTCGCTCCGAAAGAGAGTTCGCCTTCACACTGTCTTTCGCTGTAGAGATAAACTCTTCTGTGGCGATTTTAGCCAATCTTGCAGTATTATATAGAGATACATCCGCGTTGGAATAAAAAAGATGAATACAGTCGTTGGGTATCTCGTTAAAATTGGTTTATCTTGCTTTAATGAGCTCGATATCATCAGATGTCATATTTCCTTCGGACATGTTGTTGAGAGCAACGGCAAATGTCCGATCTTCTCTTTGGCGCATTATTTCGGTGAGTTCGAAGAAACGGAACAAAGTGGTGTGCCAGTAATTGCGCTATATGGATCCAATTGGTTTGGGGAGAAAATCCATCTGTCTCCTAATGGCGAGAGTTGCTTTAAGTCGCCAAAAACAATTAATGGTATACCTCCAAAATACTCGCTAGAGCGAAATATTTGTTTTAAAGGGGCATCTAAATATCCAAATATTTTGGCACCGACCATTGAAATTTCATCCACTATTATTAACTGAAGGTCTATTAGGTTTGAATAGATAGAATTAACACTATCATTGCTGAGAGGTCGTAATTCAGTTGAGGATTGGTTTATCGGTAAGGAAAAAATCGAGTGCAAAGTAACGCCTCCAATCCCAAATGCAGCTTTTCCTGTAGGAGCACACAATAAGACTTAAATTGTCTCGGGATTACTGCCGGATAAGCTGTTTGCTCGTGTTGTCAGTGACTGGTATAAAGCGGAAATTAATCGGCTTTTTCCTACTCCAGCTCCGCCTCCGACGTATTCGTAAAAGTGTCTCTTCAGCTTCATGTTATGGTGAACATGATACAAATATTCCCGCTGTTTTCTGTTCAAGGAGCGCACAATTGAGAGCAGCTCATTTTCTTGAATAAGTATAGGTAGTCTTATGAGCCTGACCTCCTCCAAGTTTGGGTCCTGTGGCTCATCGCTTTGAAATACGTCGACATCATTGCCGATTTCTGGAATAGCTAGTGCTCTAAACTCTTCATCCAAGAAAGGGGTAACATCAACCTGAACATCTTCCTCTGCTGTTTGCTGATTTAAGTTCTCTAAAATATTTTCGAGCTCACGGTCTGAGAACTTGTCGTATTTCTGCTTGTTCTCTTCAATAATTGATTTGTTGTCATTACAAACTCATTCTATGTCAGCATCGATTAAATCAGCTGCTTCGCTACGCCAGGAATAAAATAGCATAGACATTTCCCGAAAGTAGTCTGATCGAGAAAATTCAACACTAAAACGTCTTTAATATAAGAGGGAGCTTTCTCTTCCAGATGAAACCGCTCCTATCATTTAATTGAAGCCGGAGCTCGTTTGCTTCAGAATTTTCATCAACAGGTTCGACTTCTTCATTGTCCTCGTTTTCAAGTGTAGACACTGTTCTTGTTTTTGAAAATCGGTACAATGCAGCAAAATCAGCAAGACAGAGTTGCCCTAACCGACTTGGCCTTTGAATATAATGATCCAGCAAGTTCGGTACATAAATATCAGTTGAATCAGCAGGAAGCCTTTCTAGATCACTTTTCGGCTTCACCATTCTGACTCTTTTGTCTGGGTGTGACGTATTAATAAAAATTTCTCCTTCGCTGGCTTCTGAAAGATGGAGACCCAAAATATTATAGGATGCTTCTTGGGCGGACACCTCCGATCCGTTAACAAATTTATTGCCTATGTGTTGTAATTTTTGCTTAATTGTGAAATTTCCGTCATTTATTTCATCCATGGCTTGTCTTAACAGCTGAGATACCCCTCTATTAGATTTGTTGATATAATTTATTATGTAGCTGCAGCATGCATAGGTGTCAAGTATGAACAGAATGTCCATATTTGCTCTATGCAAACGCAAAATGTCGCTGTTATATGCGTTAAGCAGTCTATCTGAAAATTTCCTTCGTAGAAATATTTGAGGCTTCTTTAAACTGGAACGCAGCGCTAATTTGTAATTCTCATAAGTTGTGGAAATGTCTGGATTCCTCAAAGTTGTTCAAGTTCTCTGCTTCCATATTATCATTCTTTTGGCTTAAAACATTTTTAATTTTTTGCAACAGAGCCAGGTGTTGTTCGCTTACTTCGTTTTCGTCCAGAGGTAATAATACCTCAGTTCGGGGCATTGGTGGGTAAGGCATGTTGAAACGACAGACTTGCTGACCTCTTATATCTCTCAAGCAAGCCCGACCATGACTATGTCTTTGGTAGTCAATAAATTGCTGCACCTCTGGATTGCTTCCATCTGTTGTTATAAATTGGTCGAAAAATTCCACAATGGGGTCAATATTTATAACACCTTCTGTCTCCAGAGTAGGTGCGTTACTTATCCAGTACATTCCATGACAGTGAGGACTACCTCTGTGTTGGAACTCAATTCTCCAGTAATAATGAATAAGCACATGTGGCTCAAATATTTTATCTTTGAGTAGCTTAACCATTTGTCGGAAACGATAATCGAAGTACCGTGAACAGGTTACAGGATCTGTCCTTATAAGCCGAGCCTTCTCTGAATTTGATAGTTGTGCTGCCTCAGTTTCGGAAATATCCATTTTGTCCACAAGTTTTGTTAGAATAACCAACAATTCAGTCCATTTTGTCTCTGCAGCCGACAGGGTGATAAATAACGATGGCAACCCAAATTGACGAATCATCGCTAAAACCTTCTTTTTCTCTGCCTTCCAGTGAGCAGGGATGATCTGAGACCCTTTAGGATGTGGTATCCCTCGTCATGTTGGACTAAGTTGCTAATAAAATTCGTATCGACCATATTTGCTGCGGTGATGTTGGAGGCTCCAGATTTTTTCCGCAAACAAATAGAAATTGCATCTTCAATGCGCTGCAACTCATAATATTTATATTTCCAGAGCAAATTATCAACACGTGCACATCGTCGGTCATATCTGCGAACTTCTGACCTCACTATTTTGCTGTAGTTAAGCGTCGTTCGCCTTTTTTTGCCACAAAAAATTGTTGGAAAAGACAATTCCTCTGCATCGTCATCTCTTGTTATATCGATAGGAATTCGGCCCTCTCCAGGGGCTATTGCTACTCGCTCTAATGGAAGGTTTTCGATGAGCTCGTTATCCAAAAGTGTTTTTTGACCACCTGGAATAATCTCATCTTCTCCGATTAGCTCAATTCCAACATTTACCTCATGGCGCGTCTGCAACTCTCTGACGATATGCTCATCTGCCGGATCGGCGATAAAAGGCACTGATTCATGGTTCCGAACGTCTGCCAACCATTCTCCAGATGCCTGAATATTGTGCAAGCGGTATAGTTCCGTTGTCATAAGGCACTGTAATGCTGCTATTACTTTCGATGGCCTTATAGTTTCAGTTATAAAACTATGATTATACTCCAAGCGACGTTTCAGAAGAACTTGGACAACGTGAGTGTCTTCAAATCTGCGAGGAAGAGCGGTCACTGTCTCGACCACTGATATAGGCACATTTACAACTGCTCCTCTAATAGCACATTGGCGTTCGTATCCAAGAGATACAATTCTCATGAATGGAATCCTTGGAGATATGAGGCGTTCTTCCAGGCATGTTAAATTTTTCAAGGCATCTGGTATGTCTACAAACTGCAGTCCATTCGCAAGACATATATTTGGAATTTTCCCTGACATTGTTTGGCGGTAACCTGTCAGACAAAATGTGAACTTTTCCGATAAGCTCGGAAATTCATTTTCCAAGTAAAATATTGTGTTGACGTCGAGATTTGGGTGCTTTGTTGCAATGTTACACTTTTTCAATTTTTTGGTTTGGTGGGGAAACCAAGTTCCACCACAACACACGCACACCATAGTAGGCCCTTCTTTTATTTTGGCTTCATATTGCGCATATTGCGCCAAGTACCGTAATTGGTGCTGAGTATTACGAGCTTCTTCTAGTGCTTCTGGAGACAGATTTTCTCGGTTCGCTGCAATCCTCAAACGCTGCCTCTCGTTATCTCTTCTTCAATTTTCTGGATTACATCTGTGAAGCTGGACTTGTTCAAGTGCGTTTTGCCTAAGAGTTTCCTCTCGTCTCAAATTTTGCTGTCGAGTAATTCTCCTTTGGGAAGTATTTCTTAGTTGCTCCCGGCGTCTTGTAATAGGGTTTAAGCGTCTTTCAGTTCTCGCAAGTCTATCACGAATACGTTCAGTTTCTCTTGAAACTGGGACAGTCCTTCTGGTCCTATGCCCAATGGTGTTCTGGGCTTGCTCATCTGTTCTCAACTCCAGATTTTGCCTTCGTAGTGCACGTGCCTCCGTTCGCGAAGCCGTTCAGTTTCCCTTAATTGCGGGACAGTCCTTCTTGACCGGTGCGACATAGTGTTCTGGGCTTGTTCGTCCCTTCTCAACTCCAGATTTTGCCTTCGTAGTGCACGTGTCTCCGCGTCGCGAATCCGTTCAGTTTCCCTTAATTGCGCGACAGTCCTTCTTGACCGGTGCACCATGATGTTCTGGGCTTGTTCGTCCCTTCTCAACTCCGGATTTTGTCTTCGTAGTAGACGTTCTTCCGAGTCGCGAACCCGTTCAGTTTCCCTTAATTGCGTTACAGTACTTCTATACCGATGCGCCACCGTATTATGCGCTTGTTCATCCCATCTCAAATCCGGATTTTGTCGTCGTAGTACATGTGCTTCCGAGTCGCGAACGCGTTCTTCTTCTTCTTAACCGGTGCGCCATGGTGTCCTGGGTTTGTTCCATAACTCTACGCATTGGTAGACGCCTTCTTACTCTGTGCAATGCTGCATCATTTTCCCTTTCTATTTGACGAAACAGGGTATTTGAAGACCGAAGGTTAGCCATAAGACAGGCGCTTATTGTCCTATTTTGCGATAAATTTCGTTCATAGTGCTGGCGGCTCCGAATGACAGCTTCACGACGTCGTTGTTCTTGTGATCGCGCAGATACTCGTGGCATTTTTTTTATAAATACTTGTAGTAAATATATTTAAATTTCGAATTTAATGAATATTTTTTTTTAATATTTAATTTTAGAGATCAACCAGATATCGCTTGGAAGTCTAAATTTAAACTTAATACTTATATTTTAGTAATTCAAAATAACCATTCTGTGTTTTCTCATAAAGAAATTTCTGAAATAACCTCTTAAAGAGAGTAGGTAGAAAAAATGGGGACCGCCATTTAGCGAAATACGAGTAGCATTGTCTGGTGTGAAAGGAAAGCATCTATAGCTACTAGTCGCGGAGGTTACCTAAATGAATCACCGTCATAATGGACGATACGTCCTTAACAACTGTTAGATAAAGTGTGTTATTGAGAGTATGGAAATGTCTCCCCTGATCTATTGTCTTGAACAATGGTAGTCACATATGTGTGCACATATGTATGAACAAAGTGAACCAAATAGGTAGCAGTGCATGTACCAGCTGTAATTACTATTCTTTCCTTACAGATTTTGGAAATAACAAAGACCTATCACGCCTTCGGCCTGCGGACAAACAGTTGTTTGTAATTCAATGAGTTTTCAACAAAAAAAGAACCGGGTTAAATGACAAAGTGTTTAAGAATCTTGTTCCGTTTTTTGAGAAATGTTATTGTTTTGAATTTAAACATTCTAAGCTACTTCTTCGTAACAGGGAATCACACATGTGTGCGTTCCGCAGTTTCAGTATCTGGCCTCTAGATTGGTAGCGACTGCTAAACTTTTCATAAAA
>NW_023467213.1:0-6802 GCF_013731165.1 Rhagoletis pomonella
TTTTTTACATTTTTTTTCTTGAAAAATTTTCCACATGCCAATTTTTTGATATAAAAAAATTTGTTTGGGAAATATGCCATCTCTAAACAAAAATTGAAAAAAATGGAATTATTTAAGTATAGTATTATGGGGTCCACTTTACAATAATTCGAGTTTTGAATTTCTTTACACCGAAGTTTAGTACATGAGTACATTATAAATTTAAAATTTTTTTTAACTTTGTTTTAGAATTTTTTTGAATATTCAACAATTTTTATTGAGCTCGAGGCCGCTTTTAAAGAAAAACTTATTGTGGAAAAGCAACAATAATATGAAAAAGTGGTAGAAGTGATAGCTATTTCGGAAATCACCACATTTACTCATCAGACTTCTTTCAGTAGGATTCGAACCGACGATCCCACTGACTCAGCCATTTGCCTACGCACTGTGCTAAGTCCGACTTGTAAATTATCGTTGCTTTTTTCCCACTTTTTTTATTTTGCTAAGCCAACACAATCAATCGCAGCTATTCCGCTACGATTTACACTTGATCATGTGGTTGTTGGTTTTGTTGGTTTTTGTTAATAATTCTCTTTTTAGAATGTTTAACTTTTAGGTGTGCTCGTCCTTAAGTTATTTGTTTTTGTTATTTTATGGCCTTATAACAACTATATTCATTGAGCTCGAGGCCATTTTTAATGAGAAACTTTTTGTGGAGAGCAACAATAATTTGAAAAAATGGTAGAAGTGATAGCTATTTCGGAAATCACATTTCCTCATCAGACTTCTTTCAGTAGGATTCGAACCGACGATCCCACTGACTCAGCCAGTTGCCTACGCACTGTGCTAAGTCCGACTTGTAAATTATCGTTGCTTTTTTCCCACTTTTTTCATTTTGCTAAGCCTACTTTTGAATATATAGTTTTATATCCCATTAAATGTTAATTTTTTTTTTTAATTTTCTTTGAAAACGGTTTTACGCATTTTCTTCCATAAGGAAAACGTGCAGGAAGCCGTCAGCATAAACAATATTAAAAATCAACGCAATTTAGCAGTAGCTTAAAACTTGCACTTTATTATACAAAAATTGAATAGGCTACAAAATTGCATTCTCAACAAAAATTCTAAACAAAATTTAAAAAATGCATAACTCAAATTATTGTAGAGTGGACCCCATAATACTATACTTAAATATTGCGCAATACTCAGAGCTACAACTGTGATTTTTTTAATTTTTTTTTTTGAGATGGCATATTTTCAAAAACTTTTTTTTTATCAAAAAGTTTGTATGTGGAAAGTTTTTCAAGAAAAAAAATTGTTAAATTATTTTTTTTTTCATAGGGAATTTCGATGTGTATATGTGTGATTTTTTCGATAAAAACGTTTAAGTTGCTAATGCATGTTCAGTTTGAGCAAATTTTGAGCACTGGTTGGGGAAATCTTCGGTAGATTGGGCAAATCGTGTGCTATTTCGACCTTCTTCCTAATTGGGCTCCAATTGGGCCAAAATTAGGGCCACATTCAGTGCGGAGCCGCACCTTGCAAGTCCATCCGCTGCCTCGTTTCCATAAATGCCCCTATGTCCCAGGACCCATATTAGGGTAATTTCGTATTGATCATTGATAGCCTATATCACTTCTCCCCTACATTCTTCCACTAGTTGAGATTTAACAAGGTAGGCAATTTTTTGTCAAGGGGTATTTTTTTGTCAATAGATTTCGCATTAAACCTAAATGGTTGTAAATCAAAAAAAGCAAAAGTATGCAATATATACTAAAATATGCGCATGAAATATGCATAATCAGGTTTTTTTTTTAAAATATGGAAAGTCATGCATTTACTGCAAAATATGCAAAAATATGAACTAACTATTGAATGCCATTTAAAGGAAATTTCATGATTCGTAAAGATAAATTAACCATTTCCATTTGAAGATGTCCATTAATTTGCATTTGCATGAGATTTCGAGCCCTATTAATCTATATACTTATTTCTAAAAGGTATTTTTCTGTTACCAAACGATATCTACTTTAATATTTTATCAAATTTAATGAATGATATCTAAGTTTGAAGGGGAGAAGCTCGCCTTCACGCAAAAAATAGACACGTTGATGAAATTTAGTTATTTATTAAAAAATGGGGGTTTAAAAAGCTGAAAGCACTATATCCGGTCAATAAAGAGCCTAATCTTCCATAATACATACTTCATCAAATGGAATGATTGGAACACCATTTTGAAGGAAATAGGGAATTTAGATGATTCAACTTCCACTGGCGATTAGTTGAATCAAAAGTTGAACGAAAGCAGGCAGCCGACCAACTTCATTGAAAGTGATTAGTTGAAAGGCCGTGTACACCAGGCGATTGTTGCTTTCAACTTAGAGTTGCCTGAAAAATCGCCTCATGTAAATTCCCTGAAAGCTTCACTGAATGAGATAAAGATAAAAACTTTTTGAGAGGTTGCCACTCTTAACTAGAAGTAATAATTGTGAAGAATTCCCAAAGAAAAATGGTACGGAGAGAAAACCCCGATAGGTGGCGCTGGGATCGATTTATTACTAAAAATCATATTTATAGTCCGATTTCGGTCATATTTCGTGTATGTATTGGTAAGAGGAAGGAAAACATCTCTGCGAAAAAATTTTCAGCTAGGGAGCGCTGGAGTCGAGTTATCTATACAAAGATATATTTTCAAAGCCATTTTTTCTGTTCGCAAAGTTCGAGAACGGCTGCACCGATTTTTTTTAATTTCGCACACCTACTACAGAATATCCAGGGATGGTTATGGAGTCTCTGGATAGTTTTAGTTCACAATTTGACCCGCCAGGTGGACTTGGAGTCGAGTTATTACTAAAAATTTTATGCATTATCCGATTTGGCTTATATTCGAAACGTGTATTGGTATCGTAAAGGAAAATATTACCGTGAAAAAATGTAACCGCCAAGTGGCTCAGGGGTCGAGTTATTACCTAAAATTCGTATTTGTGATGCGATTTGGCTCATATTCGGGATATGTATTGGTAATGGTAAGGGCAATACTTTTACAAAAAGTAGCCAGCAGGTGGCGTTGGAGTCGAGTTATTACTAAAAACAAACGTCCAGTGAGAGAAAGTGTCGTGAATGTCCGAACTATGACGCTCATTGATAAGGCATTTAAGGTATTTCGTCAGAAATAAGTCTATGTATATTGGATTTCTGTGGAACAACGATACTCAGCCATTTTGAAATTGCCACGAGCTATACTATACAGTTTAAAGGAGAGATTCACCATCGAACCGGATGATTGTTGCCGCCAGGGAGTGAAGAGGAAAAAATTCTAGAAATTTATTTCGCTGTACGATTAACCGTGTTCACTTTCGTTGGGTTATTTAAGACTGCCTTGGAAGTATGCCTTCCGGCTACCAAACCATAATATTAGTATATAAATCGTTAAGGTGAATTGTTGGTGTCAAAATCTTGGTCCAAAATGTTTCAATAAAAAAAAAAGTTTCAATAAAAAATAAAGACGAAGTTCGCCGGGTCTGCTACTAACTACATACTTCTATTAAGAATAAAACGTTCTTTTGACGAAATAACTCATATCCAAGTATTTTTCTGACATATTGGGTGAAAACACTCGAATAAAATAAAAAAAAGAATTTAAAAGGTTTATTTATTTTAAAAAATGTCCTTATGTGGTAAGCCACACTCAAAATCACGTCATCTTTTTACAATATTATCCATGTTTTTCATTCCAATTTTTTTTGAAAATTTTTATAAAAATATCGGTTACTATCTAAGAAAACCATATAAGTCTAATTTGCAAACTTTGTACAAAAATTAGAAAAAATCAAAAATGTGTCATCCCTTCTGTTAGTTTTCGCATTAAATTCAAATAAACAATAATAATAACGAAAAATGACACTGAAGATGGCACAACGCCGAAACCGGTTTCTCTGCAAACCAAACTTGACAAGGGATGACGGAAATTCGTTCCAAAATAAATAATTTTTTCTCCAATTTCTTTCGTGAAACTGACTATTAGAAACAGAATGTAGTATTTACTTTTAGTGCTAATACATTGATGAATGAACCCGCCTATTGCGAGTTTATAATATTTTGGGTAATTCCATCTCAAATCACCCAAGCCGAGGGAAATTGAATTTAAGTTTGCGATAAAACTCACAGGGATTGTTCCTTGAACAATTTAAGAAGACAAGTATCTTTTTCTTTTTGCTCAGAAATTCGAATTTTTCGAATAATGAGTTTTTTTTGTGTACGAACGCTTCTTTTTTCGGCTCTTAATAGCAACTTTTGATGAATACGCTTATAACTGCAGCAAAAAGGCGAGGATTTTAACGATTTTTTTTAAATAACAGATATTGATCTACTGAATCGATCTAGCGAACTAAACATCAGTAATTGTTTATTAATAATAAATTATTGTTTATAAACAAAAAAACCTTTTTTCAAACTGCTTTATTTCAAATTGCCACATCTTTTTTTTCTCAATAGTAGGGAATAGTATAAACTTTTGTCAGTACGAGTATCAATATGCTAAAATTCGTCGTTTTCGAGTTATGATTTTTTTTCTGAAAATGCACTTATATGATGCTAGCAAATTTTCGTGCCAGGTGAGGGCACACAGAGAAAAATATGACACATATAAACAAGAGGATTGTCTTTATGAAACGTTTCTGGGCTAAGGGGTAAAATAGACGAAAAAAAACGAAGAAAATTCCATAGAGATTTCTTCTTATTTTCAAGTGTAAATTCTTCTTGATTTTATTTGTAATAAAATAGGCAATGAATTGAAGGTTGTATTTTTCCATGTCTTCTCAATAGATGATGTAGCCTAACGGGTGCGACTACGACTGCCGACTTTTTGGACGTGGTTTCAAATCCTGTGGAACGAACCTAGTTTTTTATTTTTTATCTTTTTTATTATTTTTATTATTATTATTTTTTATTTTATATACATATATGTGTGTATGTATATTGATTTATTTTTATTTTTTTATCTCAATTTTGTGTTTACGTTCTCGCTGCAAATGTTTACTGTAAATGTTTAACAAACCAATGTAATAGTGCTTCTTGAAAATTACTTCTTAATTGTATGTGATGTATTCTTGAATTTATTGAAAAGTTTTCTTCTTACTTTCATGTGATGACTTCTTGAATTTATATTAAATTCATATCAATCAATAGAACACCGTCGGCAAGATGACCACCGTAGCTGGGAAGGTAGAGCTGTAAACTGAAATTCAGAAGGTCACGGGTTCGAGGACAGGTCGGCGTGGACCTTTTTTAATTTCTATTTTAAAAAATTTAACTAGACAACCTTATAAAAACCAAAAGATTTCTTTTTGGTTTTATTAAAAAGATTTGCCCTCTGGAAGCAAGAGGAATATCTTCTTAACAAAAAACCCTAGAGATATCTTATTAGTTTTGTTCCATTTTATTACGTGCTTTTTTCTCTGCGCACACAAACTGTTGCCCATTATGATAAAGTTTCCTTGCTAGAGGCAGCGTTGCCGTTGTGCGACTAAAGGGGCAATTTGACCCTTTTTAAGTGCCAATACCCTTTGACCCGACTTTTTGAAAGTTTTGATTTTTTGACCCTTTTCAAAAATTATGTAGGACTTTTGCCCCTTTCCAGAGATTTTTTTAGGAAATGTTAACAGAACCATGCTATTAAAAAATATTTCCACCTGTAACTACGAAAACATGCATCCCTTAAAACTTTCAAGGGAAATGTAACTCTTTTCGATTTATGTATATGTTTGCAGCCCCGTTTTGTGAAAAGCTTGTCCCGCTATTTTCTTTTTAAATTCAACAGATTTATTTTCTTACTAGTAAATAAGAGCAAAAATAATATGGTGACCCCTTTATCAATGACCCCTTTTTTGCGACTTTCTGAAAATTCTCAACGGCTACACTGGCTGGAGGTTGCCCGATCAGAACCAAAAGTTTTTCCCAATTGGGCCCTAATTTTGGCCCAATTAGGAAGAAGGTCGAAGTAACACGCGATTTGCCCAATCTACCGAAGATTTCCTCAACCAGTGCTCGAAATTCGCTCTAAGTGAATATGCATACGCAATTAAAACGTTTTAATCGAAAAAAGCACACATACATACATCAAAATTCCCTATGAAAAAAATTATTTTTTACATTTTTTTTCTTGAAAAATTTTCCACATGCCAATTTTTTGATATAAAAAAATTTGTTTGGGAAATATGCCATCTCTAAACAAAAATTGAAAAAAATGGAATTATTTAAGTATAGTATTATGGGGTCCACTTTACAATAATTCGAGTTTTGAATTTCTTTACACCGAAGTTTAGTACATGAGTACATTATAAATTTAAAATTTTTTTTAACTTTGTTTTAGAATTTTTTTGAATATTCAACAATTTTTATTGAGCTCGAGGCCGCTTTTAAAGAAAAACTTATTGTGGAAAAGCAACAATAATATGAAAAAGTGGTAGAAGTGATAGCTATTTCGGAAATCACCACATTTACTCATCAGACTTCTTTCAGTAGGATTCGAACCGACGATCCCACTGACTCAGCCATTTGCCTACGCACTGTGCTAAGTCCGACTTGTAAATTATCGTTGCTTTTTTCCCACTTTTTTTATTTTGCTAAGCCAACACAATCAATCGCAGCTATTCCGCTACGATTTACACTTGATCATGTGGTTGTTGGTTTTGTTGGTTTTTGTTAATAATTCTCTTTTTAGAATGTTTAACTTTTAGGTGTGCTCGTCCTTAAGTTATTTGTTTTTGTTATTTTATGGCCTTATAACAACTATATTCATTGAGCTCGAGGCCATTTTTAATGA
>NW_023467214.1:0-6802 GCF_013731165.1 Rhagoletis pomonella
AAATGTCAGTTACGCGGTTTTGCAGAATGACGATACGCGGTTTTGTACTTTAGACGACGATATATATGTACACATATTAGATTATTTGTTCTCAAAATGCATGAAAACTATATTATGCTTGGTAACAATTAATAATATTTTGTGATAAACAGTTTTACAAATGTATTTGCATTTCAAATTTGTGTTTTAATAAAGTATTAATTAAATAAATTATTATTGATAATTATTAATTTAATAAATCGATATAAAAATATTTACACTTGGCAACTCTTGGACTTTTCTTCATTCATTTTCTTCATTTCATTGTGAATATTAATTTTGCGTGAATTATCTTCAGTAGTTACTAAAATATCGCAGTTTTCGTATTTCTGAAAATTACCGTTATATGGGTGGTAGGCGTGGTTATTGTCCGATTTCGCCCATTTTCAATACTGTCCGTCCTATGCCCAAAGGAAGTGCACATACCAAGTTTCATTAAGATATCTCAATTTTTACTCGAGTTATCGTGTGCACAGACGGACGGACGGACAGACAGTCACCGCTTAATCGATTTGTCTTTTCATTCTGATCATTTATGTATACATTTGTCTATACCTATCTCGATTCGTTTTGCCTGTTACAAACAACCGTTATGTGAACAAAGTTATAATACCCTTGTGCACAAGTGCGCTCGGGTATAAAAATGTTTGGTAGGTTTTGGTTGGTTATGGTAGAAAATATTGGTAAGAAAAAAAATTTGTCTGTGGCAACGCTGGCTGTAACGCTGGTAAAGTGCAGATTCCAGCTTTTTTGCCGCTCCTTAACCTCTCCACAATGTAGCACTGGTTATACTTACATTAGGGGTATTCTCCAAATCTTGCAAAGCCATTGCACGTAGCACGGTTTGCATGAATTGCATAACTTGCAAACACATGCGAAACAACATTTCCTATCGCTAAAGATAAATGCGTCCCTGTGCTAGTTGTTTTGTTGTTGGAATCGCTACATATTTCTCCCATTCCTCTCATCTCGCTCACTTCATTTTTTTGGCTGTCTCTTGTTATTGAATTTGATACATAATTTCGCTGCTTGCTACCCATGCATGCTACCACTTTGCAATGGGGTGCCCACGTACTCTTCGAAATTTGGAATAGTATTTTTGCATTTCGTGCAATCCGTGCATCGTGCAAGACTTCGAGAATACCCCTATTGTGCTGCAGTGCATACCATTAGTACACACTGTCACATATCGAATCTGTTTAATGAGTTTTGCATACAAGCGGTTATCCGACGCAGCGCATGACAGGGCATTACAGCGAAGTCTGGTGAATTTTGATTTTTCGCTATGTGACATTTTCAAAGAGAGATGCCACCCTCATTGCTCTCTTTAGTCTGTTCTAGTACTCCATCAGATTTACGGGAATTACTGAGAAGTGGTTCTTGTACATATATTGGGGCATATTTATAATCGAAAAAAGTCGATTATAAAGATGGTTGCCATTCCATTGAAAGTTATGACAAAATGCAGCAACTAACTTTAGTGTCGACTTCATTTAGGCTATGAACGAAACTAGTGCGCTCGGGTATAAAAAGGGCGAAATATAATATCCAAATATTTTGATTTTTAAGCCTTCTTTGCCATTGCTGTAAATTTTCTTGAAATATTTACATACATATATAATATATTTCTAGAGAGCTGTAAACGGCCCCAAAAATTTTAATAGAAAATATCTTTTTCACCAAATGAAATTTTCTTGAGGGTGTTTTCATATGATTTTTTTCTTGTTAGCTGGAAAATATGACATAGGCTCAAAGGTGATTTTTATCCCAATTGAGGTTATAAGACGTGAAATAATTCCAGGTAAAAGAATCTACTTTTTGGCCCCGTATAAGGAGTGACATAATTTTTTTGTGGGTTATATACATGAAATAAGCTTACACGTGTTCGAGGAATTTTTTCTTCTTTTTTTATTCGGAGATATGATCTGTAAAAGGTTGCATTTTTTCGTGATTCTGACTAATCATTTACAATCTTGACCATCTTATATATAAAAATGTTAAGCACGTTTCTTTAACTTTAAAACGGCGTTCAGATGAAGTCTCTACGATAGGCAGAACTCAGAATCACGAAAAAATGCAAACTTTGACAAATCATATCTCCAAAGAAACAAGCGAAAAAAATTCCTCGAACACGTGTTAGCTTATTTTATGTATAGAACCCATAAAAAATTTTGAAGCCAACCGAAATTTGGTGTCCGATATGAAAAAGAATAAAGAATGTCTAATAAGGAAAACTCCTGCAGCGCAAGGGATGCGGTTAGAGTCCGACCGATTCCAATTTTTTTTCAGATACCGATGCCGATTACTCGTATTATGAGGAAAGAATCGGCCGATGCCGATGCCGATTCCATAAAAAATTACAAATTCATGTAAATATTAACTCATAAAATCATACACATGTATGCACATGTAAAAATATATCGTCGCTTAAAGTACAAAAACGCGTATCAACAAAATGCCAAACCGCGTATCAAGATAATACAAAACCGCGTATGTGAGGTTGCGTAAATTATTTTCTGGAGAGTAAAAACCTTCATATTTCAAAATCGTTCTCTTTTTTATAAAGCGATCGCATTTCTGGCTAGTATATTTCAGGACGAATGGATAAGGATTGAGCCAAGAGCTTGTGTGAGGAAATCAAATTTTTGGTAGCCAATGTCAGTTACGCGGTTTTGCAGAATGACGAAACGCGGTTTTGTACTTTAAACGACGATATGTACATCTATCACACTTATTAGCATTACATAAAACACTTTTTATTTAGTGCTAAGCAAGAAAAATTTAGGAACATAGAATTTCATTTCGTTTTTTACTAAAATACACTCTTTTGCACTCAATGATTGAATCAATTGAGTGTGCATTCTCATTTTTTTCGTTTTAAAAATGTGATTGTTTGATTTAAAAAATTTAACAACCACTCTTGAGATTGGTTAAAAATTATAAACTAAATCATGTACGTTTATGTGAATGCAATCTGTCATTATTCCTGCAGCAAAATTTAGGGACAGTCTGGCAAAGCGCTAGTCCTGCCCTACAAATTTCCCTGAACTACTTCACAAGGGATGCAGAGCTGGACGGTTGAAACTCATATGTTGCTAGTTGCGCTGTCATCAATGTTACTCACCCTGGTCATGTGAAAGCTGACAAAAGATGCACAAATATACCATACTATAATTGTTTTCTATTTTATTAGATCCTAAAACTAATAAAAAACAGTTTTCGATTATTTAATTGTATATAATTCTCTAGTTTATGGGGCAACTGCTAAAATATTTCCATGAAAGTCGTTACTGGTAACATTAATGTAATTTTTATACATACATATATACCCAAGCCTACGTTAGCTGAGAAAACGGCTTTGAATTTTTCCAACACCAATTTGGCAAGAGGTCCCTGCGCTTCTGCATGTGTATATTTTTTAATCTTTAAAAAAATATTAAATATAAAATATATAAATGTAAATATAAGAATGCTATAATCACTTTTTTAAAGGTAGAAAAGGCAAAAAAAAGGCAAATATCTTAAAAAGGCAACATCAAATGTGTATACATATATGGAATCAGGGAAAGCTAAATCGTGGACATTCTTAATCAAATATACTTTAGCAGAAAAAAGGCAATTTCCATAAAATCCGCTCCCTGCTTATGAGCCATACTTAAATAAAAAATTAGCGAAAACTATTTAGCATGAAAACTATTGTGAATATTCAAAATTCTGTATATTCTTAATTCGATGCCGGAGAGTCTATGCATTTTTCAATTAATTTAATACAATTTAACGCTGAGTCATCACAAATAAGCATTCAATACATCACCGTTTTTCTTATTTTTTGAAACAATTTAGTTTAGATCTTTAATTATACATAAGTATCCCAGAAATATCCATTATACGTAACAAATATAAATTGGTTTTTAAGAATAACGGTTTTAGAAAATAAAGGAATAACTGACACTTTATGCACCTAATTTTTAAGCACAGTTTGCCTCAAAAAGTAAATTCGTGCAAATCAAATAGCTCTTTAAATATGAAGCGTAGTACATATTTTTTATATACAAAATTGTATGCGTGCTTATTTAAAGAAAAGGCACTATACTTTTTAGAACCAGCTCAAAACTAACCACATTTCTTCTAGCCCGGTGGTGACCCTTTTTGAACTATCGAGGAACTGTTGTTATATGAACTGTCTCAGAACCATCTAAGCTAGAGTCAGTTCAGAACAAGTTCAAAAGTTCTGCAGAGGGCGACAATTGTCATTTCGTAGGACATCGCCATGTTCAAAAAGACAGTTGAAAGCATTGCGTTGGGATAGATGAAGAACCAGTACCGTCCCAGGGATCATTCAGTACTAATACCATGATACAAAAAAGAATGTAGCTTCATTGTCACTTTTCGGACAATTGACTGACAATTAAGCAAATTGTGACATTTCGTGCTGCCATACCTAGTCATCAATAATTATTTATTTATTTTGAAAAAATTATTTCCAAAATTAAAAGCAAATTTGTCTTCGGTCTGAGCAATAACGAAAATGGAAATTCATACATCGCCATATTTGAAAAACAACCAACCAACTTTTTCTTTGAAACAAAAGCCCGCTAAATATGTTGTCCACTGCAAAAATTAGTTACTATTTGGATGTTCTTTGCAAACGTTAGCCCCAGTAAGGCTTTAATTCGGTGCTCCATGATATGAAAGATAATATGGTTATGGACGATAGGAGGTACTCCCGATTGAACTGGCACCCAGAGTTTGGAAGTAAGTAGTTAGAGGGCAGCCCAATGCCGGCAAGCTGCACTTAGTCTGTCACCGCAGACATGTAAACTCTTTCCCCTCCACCTCGGCCCACTCAGTGTTATACCGGAATCCGTTTCTTTCTAGTCTGCAGGTGGCCTTTAAGGCAGGAACATAGTGACGGTAAGTGCAGCAGTGCATCCAGAGCAACGCCATGTGTTGTAGAGAAAGCTTCCGTACAGCACACGGCAGTAGTTCTTTGAAGCTTTGCATGCATATTTCCCACGCTCTTGATTGGGAATCTGCTCCAACACACCTGTTTGCATTGTAAAAATGCTGCCAATTCTTTAGAATTACTTCTATATACTTCACTTCGGGAGAATTTTGAATTTTGGCTCCTTTAATTGTGAGGGAAATGAGCCCATTCAACCTTCTCCGAAGCCTGGTTTCGGACTATGCTTCAATGACGAAATAGCTAACAATACGTCTTTTTCGGACTATTAAAAAGGGAGTTTTGTTATTATTATTTATGTTTTGTTATATTTATTTTATTTAAAATAAAATGAAAAAAAGTTGTTTAATAAATAAATGTTTCAAGACTGGATTTTATTTTATTTCTTCATCTCTGCACATCGATATAATACACATCAACTTGCAATTTTTTTATGTAAATTTTACTCTTTTATTAAATCCCAAATATTTAAAAGATAATCTCTCCTCTCAAAAAATTTCAATGTGGCGAAGCTATGCTTAATGTTTACGTCTGGAGAAAAGTCAAAAATCTGCTTTATAATCAAAAAATAGTAGTAATGAAACTACCTTCTTTTTTGTATCATGACTAATACTATTTGTTGTATCAGGGTTGAGATTTTTGTACCCAAAATGTGAAACCAGAAGATTGCCATCTTCCTTAAAATAAGTAAACAAATAAATATTTTGTGCTTAAGTGTTTGGCCGAGCTTCTGCTCAAACTTGAGGCTTGATTTCTGTTGTTGTGGCACAAATGGAGACACCTACATATGTACATATTTAAGGCTCACTCCGAACACCAAATGATTTTATAAGAAGAGTTTTCAAGGCAGAAATATACTCGAAGGTTTGCCATTGCGTGCCGAAGAACGACTGCTATTTTGGGTTATGATATGACCAGGTATTTAACCATGGTCCTATGGAGTGGAAGTACGCACATGTAATCACTCTACTACGGCGGCCGCCGTAAGTACGTGCTATACATTTCGTCGTTTAAAGTACTTAACCGCGTATCAAGAAAATGCAAAACCGCGTAATTGCATAAATTATTTTCTAGAGAGCAAAATCACCCATATTTCAAAATAGTTCTCTTTTTTATAAAGCAAACGTATTTTTGGCTAATATATTTCAGGACGAATGGATAAGAATTGAGCCAAGAGCTTTTGTGAGCAATTGCAATTTTTGGCACCAAATGTCAGTTACGCGGTTTTGCAGAATGACGATACGCGGTTTTGTACTTTAGACGACGATATATATGTACACATATTAGATTATTTGTTCTCAAAATGCATGAAAACTATATTATGCTTGGTAACAATTAATAATATTTTGTGATAAACAGTTTTACAAATGTATTTGCATTTCAAATTTGTGTTTTAATAAAGTATTAATTAAATAAATTATTATTGATAATTATTAATTTAATAAATCGATATAAAAATATTTACACTTGGCAACTCTTGGACTTTTCTTCATTCATTTTCTTCATTTCATTGTGAATATTAATTTTGCGTGAATTATCTTCAGTAGTTACTAAAATATCGCAGTTTTCGTATTTCTGAAAATTACCGTTATATGGGTGGTAGGCGTGGTTATTGTCCGATTTCGCCCATTTTCAATACTGTCCGTCCTATGCCCAAAGGAAGTGCACATACCAAGTTTCATTAAGATATCTCAATTTTTACTCGAGTTATCGTGTGCACAGACGGACGGACGGACAGACAGTCACCGCTTAATCGATTTGTCTTTTCATTCTGATCATTTATGTATACATTTGTCTATA